>NW_004955487.1:2279550-2292050 GCF_000276665.1 Chinchilla lanigera
ATCTGGCTAAAAGCCCCCAACAATAGCCATGCCACTTCCCCAACATTCTACTGCCTTGAAATTTCTTTTGCCAGATTAACCAGTCCGTTGCAGCCCTTAATCTCAGTCTTAGGCAAAGTCTCTGGATGCGAGCAAAATGCAGACAAACTTTCTGCCAAGCTATAACATACATTGTCTGGAGTCCAACAACCAATGCAGTCTTTCTTCCCAGCAGAAACCTCCCCAACCTGGTTTTTACCAGCACAATTTCTGTCAGCCTTCAGGGCTTCTGAGCTCTGACCAGAATCTCCCAGACAGAACAACCGAAGCTGTTCTAGTGCTTCTCTTTCAGGCGACATCTCTGAACCTTTCCAAACACTTCCCACAAGCCACTTCCAAAGGCTGTTGAACCACATGGTCAGATATAGTCACAGCAATGACCCCACTCCTCTGGTACCAAATTCTGTCTTGGTTACTTTTCTCTCGTTGCTGAGACAAAATACCCAACACCCAAAATGAAGGAAGGAAAGGTTTATTTAGCTCACAGTTTGTAGAGGTTTCAGTCCATACTTGGCTGGCTCCAAGGCAGAAGGTAGCAAACCAACAAGAGCAAAGGGGGAAACTGCAGCCGAACAGCAAAGCAGCCAGAGCAAAACGGGAGGAACCGCGGCAAGCAGCTTCTTTTTCCCTGCCTTACTTTGTAAACAGGCTACCCCCACCTAAGGGGCGTGTAGCTGTCACATAATCTCCATGCCGTCCTCTTCCACAGGCTCAGGATGTATACAAAGTACGCACCCTGGCTTCCTGCCGAGTCACTCAGCCAAACCTCTAGACTCCCCAAGTTGACACAATGTTTCAACCATAACAACCTCCTTGAAGAAAGTTTGCATTTTATGTCTGAGTTTGTCAAACTTTTATACCATTAAACTACTTCTCTAAGCATATTTTACATATATTATAAGGCAATAATAAAACTTATTTTCAAGTTGTGGGGAGAATTAAAGCAAGACAGATGTGTGATTAAATTTGTGCCCTGCCTGGTAGGGTAGAACTAGTGAAAACTGGTATTTTAGTTAGAAAATCCTAGCAATAGGGGCTTCCTAGTCCTCTTTTCTACACTGTTGAACAAAAGTAGTCGTTGAATACAATGTGTCCAAATGAAGGGATACTTTTATGTATTCACAGCTGAAATATGCCAGCACTTCAGCAAAAGAGGATGAAGGCTGGATACAGACAGGAACAGGGAGTTAGAGGATGGATGGAAATTGTGCTCTTATTTCCAATCTGCAACCATCTCCCAATCTGACCCAAAGTAACTTTTATCTACAGGTCGTGAGATGGATTTCTAACACTGAGACAGCTCTACATTGCTACTCCTGCTTGAAATCAACTCCTCTGCTCACTCCTTGTTCCCAGCTCTTACAAGATACTCATTATCCCTAAGAAGAGGTGGGGGAATGTCTCTAATTCCTACATAAATGTTTGCCTCCTATGCAGCTGTCCTGATGCTCATATCTAGAAATCAGCTTTCTGTATCATGAATGTATCTAACTGTTCATGGGGGGGGGCAAGCGTGTCGCATTTAGGGAACACTTATCTTATAATGCCAAGCAATGTAATTGACCTGCATGATCTTCTCTAATAGAAAGCAGTCCTTTAAACTGGTGTCATCTAAAGACTCCATCCTTCATTACAAAGCCATGATGTGGGGGAAAGAACAAAGAGAGAATTTTGCAAACCTGAACATCGTATTCTAGTTGAGGTGGTCTGCTTTGAAAGGCCATTGGCTTTGCAACCCAGAGTACAAACCTCACTTCTGCCAATAATAAAAAGCTATTATGCATTATCTGAGTCTCCCTTTCCTTGTGTATAAAATGTAGTAATACAGGTTTTACTGGATTATATAAGGTAACACATGTAAAGTACTTGGCAAGTGGCAGACATAAACAGAGCTGGCTGCTATTATTCCACTTGCTAAAGCGTGCACTGTGCCTCTCGGCGAGGTATTAACATATTAGTTCTTATTATTATCCTTAGCCCTCAGTCTATAGATACCATATGAAGGGTAAGTAGCACATAGGCAGATAAGCTGGGCTTCCATTTCTTAAGATGGGACTCCCATTTTGTTTGGACCACAGTTCCTCCTGGGTGTCATGTGGCTGTTCTGCTCAAGTTGGGAGTATATATAAAGTCTTTTCCCAAGGACCAACAGTACTGGTGGTTGAATTCAGAGCCATTGCACTGAGCTACATCTCCAGGCTTTTATTATTTTTATTTTGAGACAAAGTCTTGCTAAGTTACTGAGTTGCCCAGACTGAGGTCAAACTTGTGGCCCTCCTGCCTGAACATCTCAAGTTGCTGAGATGAGAGGCATGTGTCATCATGCCTGGCTCAAGCACACTTTGATTGCAGTCAGCCACACTTGCCCAGGAATGTTGGCCTCTGTCCTCACTGCAATATAGACAGAAGACAGATCTCTGTGCAATAGAGAAGTAGCACAGAGCCCATGGGTTCCCCAACATTGTCTTAGCCAAAGCAGAGTGTCTTAGTTACTTTTTCAGGTTTCATTTTGATCTCACTTTGTAGAAGTTTCAGTCCCTAGTTGGTTGGCTCCAAGGCAGAGTGGCATTGTAGAGAAGAAACAGCTAATGGCTGGGCTGAAAGAAGCACAGAGTGATCAAGGGAGGAGGAGGAAGATAGGCTCTTCCTGAGGACACACCCCCACTGACCACCTCCTCCTACCAGACTTCACTTCCAAACATCACATTTAGATAGAAATGTATCAGTGGAACTAATCCACTAACATGTATCACACATCTATGATCCAACTTCCTCTCAGAAACCCCACCTATGATCACATAAGCCTTTGAGGAGACTTCTAAATATAAACCATACCACAAGGGTACAATACTTTCACAATTTCTGTTGTTCACATTTAGTTGCTTAATTCTTGAATCCACTCATAAATGTTGGTCACCCTCTAATCAAACATTTTAGAATCAGAGTTCATTATTGTTACAGGTTGAATTGTGTACCCCACCCTGAAATAGATACATTGGGGTCCTCATCCTCAGTACCTGACAATGTGATCTTATTGGCCAAAAAAAAAAAATCTCTACAGGGATCAGGCTAAAATGAAGGCATTATGATGGGTCATAACCCAATATAACTGGTGTCCTTCTACCAAGAAAATCATAGAGGTAAAGAATAAAGAAAAGACAGTGTTAAGATACGGAAAAAGGATGGTCATCTACAAGCTAAGCAGAGGGTCCTGGAGCAGATCCCTCTATCACAGCCCTCAGAGTGAATGTGAACGTACTCTGCTGACACTTTGACAGTGGCTTTCTGATGTCCCAAATGGTGTGATGGTTAAGTTCCTATCATTTATGCCACAGAGTTTGTGGAATTCTGCTTCATCAACTTGAGCAAACTAATCTATTGCAGAACAGAAAGACTGTGGCCCAACTGTGGGACATAATTGAGTTGCATAATTGGAATTTTCTCCTTTGAATGGTGTTCCATATCTGTGTGACTACAGGCCCAGCTGAAATTAACTTCGGCGTTTTAAATATCAGGCGATTGAAAATGAGAGGCCTGGGCCCTCTGACATCATTCTGAATGTGAGTGGTGAAAACATATACATTACCTTTGAGTAAAAGGTCCCAAAGCCACATACAACTTTGTCTACACTGAAAGATCTCTTGGAGACAAGCCCACAGTTTTCATATTAGCTTCTAATTGTTGATTCTGCAAAACATCAGGTAACCTATAAGTAGAGTCACAAAACTGCTTTTCTTGTTCAGAAGCTTTTTGGTTGTAAGTTACACTTCTCTGTGTCTTTGTGTCTACATCCTAGGGGAGGCGATTTCCCCCTACCTGGGGCTCTTTCGTGGGATCTGTGAAGCTAAATTAGCAGCGCAGTGTGAAAAGACAGTGCTTTATGGAAGAAGTTAAAGTTCATTTATGAGCTTCAGACTCCTGGAACTTTCTAAATCAAGTGTGATTATGTTTCTGGAATTTTACTGTAAACAATTTTTTTTTTTGGTCAAAAGAAGAAAAGTCCTTAGAAATCCAAAATGTAGGAGTTCTAACTCGAGCAGAAGGCTTGGCAGGCAGTGGCATCTAAGAACAAAGCAGCCAGCATCCTCCCTCTGGAGACAAAACACATTATTTCTATGACATGCTTAGTCTCCATCTGCTCGGAGAAAAGGAATGAATCTCCCATATGCCTCCCCATCGGGGCAGGCCTGCCGACCAGAGTGCGAGGTGCACAAAGCTGAATACAGCTTTAAGTCACTTTAGGCTGCTCTTGTGGAAATAGCATATGTGTCCTAAACAAGTGAAAACAAATGAATACCTGGATTATTCTGCACAATTTTGTATTACTAAAAGCCACGGCAGCTAATCACTGATCAGGTCCTAATGATTTTGATAAATCTGTTTTTCATTTTTTAGAAGAATTCTCAACCAATAGCCATCAAACTCATTGTTGAAATTATATATTCATGAAAAAAAATTTAAATACCCCTAATTATGTTATATGATCATATTTTCCACATAAAATAGGCATTTATTTCCTCTAGCAGTACCCAGAGCCAGCGCAATATGTAATTTGCAAGGCTATTTGGCAACTAAGAATGATTAAGACCCTGCTGTTTGCAGTTAATATGGTGCATAACTTGAGTTTGAGTCCAGAAAAAGGAAGTTAGGCTGATACTGAACTATTCCTTTGTTTGCCAATGAAAAAGTTTTATGTGGCATTGAATCTAGACTGGTTGAATATTGCTTCAGAAATAACAAAAGGTGAAAAAGAAAAACAACTATTTCATTTAATACTTACCAATTTTCTTCTTAATTCTCACAGTTGATTGCAAAATTATCATTATAAGGGAAAAAATTAAGGTTGAGGACATGGTACTGAGACAGGAGCAGGTTACTTCCACATTCACCACAGGATTCTAAGTCACACTACAACCATGGACATCATCCTTCATCTAAACCAATATGGCACTAGTGCTTGTTCTGGGCAACAAAGGAAATAAGATGTACTGGCTATTAGACAGTGATGAACCCACTCAAGAAGATGCTCCCGAAACATATGGAAAAAGGGACAAAATAAAAAATTAAAGAAGTATTTAAAAATATGTGTAGAATTAACAAATAAACATTACTGTTTTTTGTTCCACAGTCCTTCAGGTTGAATCTCCAGAGGAGAGCAAATGTTTGAGTGGGAAAGAGAATAAGTTCTGATAATGGATGTTGTCTTTTCCACCGGGCTTAGTCTAGAAATCAGTGCTTGCTTTCCTTAACAACTTCCAAACATACCTTGGAAAGGTCACAAAACTGGACATAGAGGACATGGCCAGGCAGCAGTCAGATGGTTCTTGCATAACTTTGTAGGCAAGGGGATAACTGGCACTGCAATAGTGAAATTGTGGTTCTGTAGACAATAGTGTGGTGTGATCCCTTAGAAGGCCACAGTTTCCTGTCAAACTCTGGAAAATTTTAGCCCACCAGGATAAAAGTGGTTGGAGAAGCTCAGGTAAAACTGAAGACACCCCTCATTTCCCATATTCCAAACACAAGAGACAGTGAATTCAAAATAAATGCATGATTTTACTAATCAGTTAGAAATTGGTCTTTAATGTTACAGAATAATGTAGAAATACAAACAAAAATTATATGCCAGAGGTGGAGGGGCAGAGACAGAGACAGAGAGGCTCTGGACAGGGTAGGCATTGCATTGTTACTACAACTCTGATAGAATGGATTCAGTGTCATAGACTTAAGGTGTAATATGCTATACATAACTTAATCAAAATATACCAAAATGTAGCTTCTTCATTTACAAAGTATTTGAACCAGAGACAGGTAAAATATCTACCTGGAGGATTCTCGGGAATGACTGTGGAGCAATAACCCTGAAGTTATCATAAAAGTTCCCTTGGCAAATGCCTATTTCAAGTGAGCTCATTGTTTAACTGTTAAACCTTCAATTGCACCCTAACCCTGATCTCTACTATGGTTGGGTGCTCAACCAGACAGGGCCCTAAAGTCAGCAGGCCACACCATTAGGTCCAACTTAATTCAGATTTAAATTTCAGGTGTTTTAGAGGACCAAGGGATAACCCTAACCCTAACCCAAATCTGAACTCTAACCCTAACCCTAACCCTTTCTCTCTCTGACAGTGGCTGCTAGGCTCCAGGATACTTCTTAAAAGTATATGGACCGCACTATTAGCAAGCACTTAATCCTGACCACATTCACTGTCACTGGAGCCAGAGCTCTCCCTCCTGAGGATCTATCCAAGCAGAGGCAGGTGACTGCTGCTGTGGGGAATCTCTTGGTGGGATTCCAAACTTTGATGGAACTAGAGATTTGTCCACTCTAGGTCCTTCCCTACTCCATGGCTCTATCAGTCTATCATCTTTTCTTTTTTGGGGAGAAGGGACTAGGAATCCAACTCAGGCCCTTGCACTTTCCAGGCAGGTGCTGTACCACTGAGCTATATCTCCAGCCCCTGAATCTATGTTCTAAATCAAAAACATTTCCCTCTCTTTTCTGGCCAAATCCCCCTCAGTTTTGGTAACAGCTAAACAATTCAAGAATATAGCCCTGGATTATTGCCTTGTCTTGGTTATCAAGGAAGGAGCATGCTGAAAAATTAGAGTTAAAACAAGATTCTGAAAGTAGCAGGAAGGATTGTGGTTTGGGCTGCAGAGTCCATTCAGGTAAGATGGATATGGTTCCTGAGCAGTAAGGCCATGGTGGTGATTTCTATGGGCCCAAGGAACTTTTCAACTCTTCATCTATTGAGCATGCTGTACAAATGAGTATATCAAAAAGGACTCTAGTGCTCACTCTGCCCAGATATGTGTGTGACAGGAGAAAGATTTATAGAAAAATTGAGAAACAGGCCACAGATGGAAGTAATTTAAACCACTATGCAGATGCACTGACATCAACATCCTCAGCTCCTTTTGTGACATCAACAACTGTATAGAAGATTAGAAGTGGCTTAGGTTACTGGATCCAGTTCTGACAGGTGATTACTCTGGAATTCCTTATACTCATGGAGATGGGAATTCTAAGCTTCTGGCACTATCTCATATTCTTCCCTCTCTCCAACATTTCAATCCATCAAAATTGATATATCTGGCCCTGGACTCTATTACTTTAAGCTTTCCAGCTTGGAAGGGATATTTCACTTATTTGACTAAACAGTCTCATAATCTCCTTTATATAGGCATCTAGGTATGAATATTCTGCATAGCTCTTTTTTAGTTTTTGAAAATGCATTTTAAAAAATGATTAGTCCATGTTTGGAGTATATAATGATTGCATTCATTGTGAAGAGTTGGTACATGTATATAACACATTCTTTTCTTTATTCCTTCCCCCCTGCCCTTTTGGAAGAGATCTAGCTCCCTGCTTCCTATTATCGACATATTATTTTGCTCTTTAATTTATTTATTATTTTGCTCATTAATTTATTCTATTTATTTATGATTTGGGTTTCTCATATAAGAAAAAATCATGTGATATTTAAGCTTGCATATCTGATTTCTTTCACTTGACATTATGAATTCAAGATACATCATTTTCCTACAAATTACTCATTCATTCTTATACATTTTTAATGGTTCTATTTAAGAAAAATGGAGGGATCTGCATTCTGGAGCTGTTTGTGTCTTGTGAAAGACCTGGTGTGAGGATATCTGCACCCAGTGTCTTCCAGTTTGTGTGAGACCCTGGTGGCGCTAGACCTAAGGGACATGATCACAAGCCCAGGAACCTGCTCCCTGTCCAGAGAGTGCAAGCCTTTCTGCATACACAGTGACATCCTAGTGGTGTGGGCTGTCACCTGTCTTGGGGGATTAAACCATGTTTCTCTTGGTTTGGAAAACTACAAATCAAATGGTGTGTTTTTTCTATATTCTTCAACTATATTGTGTTTGCAAATATAAGAAATTGATCTCCACTAAATCAATTTGAATAAAACCCTGAATCACTTTTAAATCTCATTTTATTTAACTTAGATGTATAATTAGATGCAGAGGTTGATCACCAGAGCTTCAGCAATCATGTGATTTGTCTTTAGCTCCTCTTAAAATTTTATCAATAAATCTCCAGTTTCAAAGGTGCTGTTCACAGAAAAGCCTATATTTTAAGTCCCTGGAATTCATGGCAAAGTCCTCTTGTGCTTCTTCCCTGAAGATGCCTTCAGATTATCCACTGATCCCTCATGGTAGCAATTTTTCTCTACTGATGCTTTAAACTCATCATTCTGGGGCTGGGGATTTAGCTCAGCGGCAAAAGCACCTGCCTGGCAAGCGCAAGGTCGTGAGTTCAGTTCCCGATACCGGAGAAAAAACAAACAAAACAAAACAAAAACAACAACAACAACAACAAAAATAAACTCATCATTCTTTCTTGTGCTGTTTCTTTTTTTATTTTAAAGAGAATAGTAAAAAAAAAATAAAAAAAAAAAACAAGAGCAGAATACAAACAAAACAAAGCAAGGATGTTAAAAATTATATGGGGTTTCAAACCAAATGATACGGATTAACAGTGATTGCAATATTGCATATTGTTATCTTCACTGAAGTTGATCAGGTTACCAGATGTAAGAATGGAACATTGATCAAACCATTAAAGAGAATAAGAAAATAATAATTTAAAAAAACATTAGAGACAATACACAGTTTCACTAGACAGGATGGTACAAATTCACCAGCGGTTGTTATTTTGCATATTGTTGTCTTCACATAAGTTGCTCAGGTTACCAGATATAAGCATGCAAAATATTAAAAAAATTTAATCACCAACAGATCAAAAAGAAAACCCACGAATTGGGAAAAAATTTTAGCCAACTGCCCCTCAGAAAAAGGACTTCTATCTAGAATATACAAAGAATTAAAAAAAATCAGGACCCTACAATTCAAAGACCCAATCCAAAAATGGACATCTGAGATGATCACACACTTCTCAGGTGAAGAAATACTAATGGCAAATAAGTATATGAAAAAATGTTCAACATCGTTAGTCAGTCAAGAATTGCAAATTAAAATAACACTGAGATACCATCTCACCCCAGAAAGAATGGCTATCATTAAGAAATCAACCAATAACAAATGCTGGAGAGGCTGTGGAGAAAAAGGCACACTTTTGCACTGCTGGTGGGAGTGTAGATTGGTGCAACCACTGTGGAAATCAGTGGGGAGATTCCTCACAAAATTAGGATTTGAAGTCGCACTTAACCAACCTATTCCCCTTCTGGGTATTTTTCCAGAAGAATTGAAAATATCATACCACAGTCATATATGTGCACCCATGTTTATAGCAGCACAATTTGTCATAGCTAAATCTTGGAAACAACCAAATGCCCATCAACTGGACACAAAGATGTGGTATTTTTATACAGTGGAGTATTACTCAGTTATAAAAAAGATAAACTCGAGGCTTTTATAGGCAAATGGATGCAACTAGAGACCATACTCATAAGTCAAATAAATCGGATCCACATGTGTAAACATCATATTGTCTCCCTAGTGTAAGAACATGAAAGAGTAAATAAACCCAAAATGTACAATAGATAATATTAAAGGGAAAGAAATTGCTCAAAGGAAGGAACAACTGGGCTGAGGGAAAGAAGAAAAAGAAAGAAAGTATTAAGGAAATATATATATATATATGTTGGTCTCTGCAATATATATATTGGTCTCTGCATATATATATATATATGAAATAACTGGAATTATCTTTCTTGTGTGGTTATTCATTGCACATCTATACTTCCTTTTACTGAGGGTCTATTTGATAAGATTGATGTCAAATTGAGCTTGAGCATATGAGAAAATTTTTATTTCTCTCTGTTTTTAAAAATGACTTTTTAAAAACAGAGTGCAAACCTGTTATATACCATTTTTAACAGAGAAAACAATGAATATTTGAGATCATGACAGTTTTGAGTAGGTAGAAAAGACTCAAGGAACAATTGTGTCAAGTTACAAAGGCAAGAATGGAAAACAAATGATAACAGCATTTCTCTGACACCCTTGGGTGTCATGTCATGAGGTACTAGAGGAAATCTCAAGGCCTCTTGAAGACTCCTTGATGACAATTTCCAAGTACTTGCTACATCCTTGGGACTAGCTCAGAACTACTTTAAGTTCTGAGTCTTTTCCTTTTCTGGGTTACCCTTCCAAAAACGTCCTATAGATTCTCAGAAGCTTACATGTGAAGTCTTGTGAACATTAATCATGATATGTCACCTTGGATAGGCGAAGAACAGCTTTGCAGATTGGTAAAGCATGCTCTGGGTGTGTCTGTAGGTGAATGGCATGTAGGCCAGCAAATGACAGGAAGTCCCACCTGGTTGTGGTTGGCAACAACCGATGGGCTTGTAGCCTGGATGCAATGAAAGGGAAAGAAGTAGGTATATATTTTTGAAGTGCAGTGGTCATTTTGAGACCCTCTTGCTAATGTGGGCTTTGAACACTGGTCTCCAGTTTCTTCAGCTTCCAATGTAGACTCTCACCACCGATTTTCCAGAGAACTTCCAGACCCTCAATCTTGATCTATTGCTGGGAACTTGATCCCTCTTATTCTGCAACTTCCAGCTTCTTGGGCTGAGCAGCTACTGGATCCTGCTGCTCTCCAGTCCACAGTCAGCCATTGTGGACTCTGCCACTCCTGATCCTATAAGCTGCCTAATAAATTCCCTTGCATAATGAACTATACTTTTTCCATTGATTCTGCTCATCCAGAGAACCCTAACCAATAAAGTTTTGTGAAAGCTTTTATTTTTATTTTCCCCTTTTATCTCAAGTGTCTTCCCTTCAATTCCCTCTTTTTAATCTAGGACTGGCATTTGCAGTCCAAAAGCCAATGATATTGATTGATTTCAGGTTTGGCTATTCTACTGTGAGTGACCTTTATAGGTTTAGTATGTCCCATGAAGTTCATTTGTTAAATCCTAATGAGTGCCTCTCAATGTGGCCTTCCATGCAGACAGGGTCTCTGCAAATGATGAAGTTAAAATGAAGTCACTAGTGGTACTATCATCCAATATGCCCAGTGTCTTCTGAAGAAGATAAAATTTGGAGACATTTACATATAGTGGGAAGGCAGTTTGAAGGCACAGGAGAAGATGGCCATTATTAAGAGAAGGAAAAATCTGGAACAGATCTTTTCTCATAGCCCCAGAATGAAACAACTCAGCTGACACCTTGATCTTGGACTTTAACATCCAGGCCTGGAAGGCAATAAAATTCTCTGTTGTTCAAGCAGCGAGTATGTAGTAGTCTGTCACAGCAGTCCCAGCAAATTAATACACATGTATTTGTCATATAAGAAGGACATAGTTCAAGTGGTGGACAAAATATATGATGAGTATTTAAAATTTTTAAATGATGACAGTAAAAGACACTGCTATTAATCACCCACAAATCCTAATGCAATTAGAGCCTAGTTGGAGGAGGAGGTTCTTGGGGGCGTGGCTTGGAAGGGTCCATCTCCCTCCTCCTCCCTTGATCTCTCTGCTTCCTGCCACCATGCTAGGACCTGTTTCTCCTCTGCAGTGTCCTTCTGTCATCCTGTCCTAACATGAAGACAGCCAACTATGGACTGAAACTTCTATAAACTACAAGCCAAAATAAAACTTACCTTTTTAAATTTATGGGTGTTGAGTATTGTGTCTCAGCAAGAAGAAGGTAACTAGGACATTGGTACTTCACCACAAATATGTTGTGTTGAATCAAGAGAGGGGATGCCAACATTTATTCTTTTAGCCTCTATGTAATTGCTTGTAAATGAGAAATCATCAACCTGCAGGATTTTTCAGAGCATAATTAGGGTAAAACAATAATGGTTGCCTTTGATGAAGGACACTGCTATAGATGGAGGCTACCGTTCATGAGTGTCACCTCTGTTTAGTTAGTTTGTGCTCAGAGATATTGTGTGTCTGCCAATCTTTTTATTAAGTAATAGCACTTATTGGTAGAAAATAAAGTTGGCAAAGATAGCCAAAGGCATGTGGAGCATGGAAGAGCAAAGCACCTGTGTAAAGGTTGGGAATGGAGTAAAAGAATTGATTGATAGAGACAACTTCAATTTTTACATCTATATTTATGTTATCTAAATGGAAACTACAAATAGATGGTAAAGGTAGCACAAAATCAAAGAATATTGAATCAGGTTGAATTATTACTGTCTAATGTAAGTGTTGTAGTGGTCATTTTTTCTGGTTAATTATTTTAATTTTTTTGTTTTGTTTTGTTTTTTTCTGGTACTGGGAATTGAACTCATGACTTCACACTTGCCAGGCAGGCACTGTGCTGCTGAGCTAAATCCACAGCCCCTTATTTTAAATTATTAAAAAAGAGTCTGTAAAATGTGGAAAAGACAAGTGTTATATAACCATGATATGGCTATCACCGTCTTATTTTTACCCTAAAGCTCATTTTAAGAGGACTACCCTTAATCAGCTGTGGTGGTGCATGTGTGTAATCCCACAACT
>NW_004955487.1:2297050-2489702 GCF_000276665.1 Chinchilla lanigera
ATGTCTTAGCAAAATTCCTGCTAGGCCAGTGAAACACAAGTCTTGCTGCCAGACCTTGAGCTGGATCCTTCTCCCCTATTTCAGTAATGCAGATTGAAATCTCACTGTTTTTCAATCATCAGAATAACTTTAGATAGGTTTCCATGTCAGAAATCCTGTTTGCAATGGTACAAACACAAGCTTTCCTTTGTGCATGAGCTACAGTGCCCTTCCTCACCTCTGTGTCCTGGTCCAAGTGGCCCTTTAGGAATACACCTTCCTTCTAAACTGGGGGCACTCTTACTCTGTACTTAAGATTCAGCTGTGATGTCACCATCTGGGAGGACCAAGCCTTTGTGAGGCTATGGATCCTGCTGAGTGTGAGCCAGCTGCCAGAGGCTCTAGCTCCAAGAGGTGAGGCCGGTACCCTGTCTTTGTGGACCTGTGTTCAGCACCATGTGACTGTCCTAGCACAAGAGTTCAAGTCCCTTGGGGACAGAAAGGTGCTGAGGACAAAGATGAATACAGGAGCATGAAGCATTCCAAAGCACTGGAGCTTCCCATTCATGAAGAGTAATTCCATGAGATTGCCACTAACAACCCTTAGTGACTGTGTTAACAGAAGTTTTTTCTTAATTCTTTTTTCTAGTAGTCCATGTTTGCAGTAATGATTACTACATTCTCTGGGTGGAGTTGGCACATGGATATCAAAACTTTTAGTTCCTTTTTCCATTCTTTTTCCCTCCCCTCCATTCTTCCCTCTCCTTCATCTTTTGATCCTCTTTGCATTTGAGAAAGATCTATTTCCCTGTTTCTATTATCTACCTTTTATTTGGGCCTTTATTTATACTTTAAGTGTCTTATATAAGAGAAACCATGCAACATTTAAGGCTATATGTCTGATTTATTTCATTTAGCATTGGGATCTCAATTTTGGCATGTTTTCCTGCATATGACTCAAGTATACCCTTCTTTATGGCCTACTCATTTTCCATGGTGTATAAATATCATATTTTCTTTATCCATTCATCTACTGAAGAATATTTAGGCTCCTGCCAAGTTTTAGTCTTTATGAATTGGGCTGTTATACACATAGGTGTGCATGTATCACTGTAATATGACGTATTTACCTCTTTCAGGAGGATATTTAGAAGGGCACTAGCTGGGTCAAATTGAATATCAGAGATGGGAGACAAAGAACCTGATTTGACATCACAATGGAGAGTCAGCTGCATAAGCTAAAGACAGGAAGGAAGGGTGTATTATGAAGGTTTGTGTGGAGAACAATGGTCAGAGAAGCCACAGCAAGTTGGCCAAAAGTAAGTCATGATGGTGCACACTTGTAATCCCAGCATGCTCAAAAGGTAAGGCAGGAAGATGGAAAGCTCCAGCTCAGCCTGGACCACTTAGTGATTTAGTGATACTCTATTCCAAAGTAAAATACTAAAAACAGGCAGGGGATGGAGGCCAATGTGAAGGCTCTGGGTTCAATCTCCATTGACATATGGCATAATGGAGGCCTCACATTCTCCTTAACTAAATTGCATCTAAGTCCCTGAGAGGGGCATGGCCAGGCAGGCATCTGAATGAGCTCTCTCTGAGGGGCACTCACCCTTTGTCTGTTGCACCAACATTTAAGAGCACACAACATATACCATAGGGAGACAGAATAGAGGCAAGCCAGAGTAAATCCATGGTCCTTCAATGTATGTTGAAAAACTTCAAGAGAGGATTTATGGTTGACTGTGGAGTGAAAATAAAACCTCAGAAGCTCTGTGCCTTTTGTGAAATTGAATAGCCAAACCTTTGCCTCTACTGGCCATCTGAAGGGACAGTTGATGTTGAAATTATTGTCAAGTTTAGAACAAAATGACAGAGCCTGACAAATAAGGCCATCCTGACCAGTTTCTTTATATTGACTCCTGGCTCAACCTGTGTTAGAGCCTCCTTCATTGGTTCCACACTTTTGTCCTGCATAAAAGGAAGGTATTTTAGTCATCAAAACAAATCCACCAGGTTGTCTGAGAAGCTCTCAGATTCAGCCCAAGCCAGAAAAGCTTTATCCTGTTCTGCCAGAGGACCCTGAGTCTGACCTGCTTACTCCTTACATCCATCAACCCTAAGATGCTCTCCCAGATTCCACAGCTTCACCACCAGCCCTGTCTCTTGTATCACAGCCTTATGCTCCAGCAATAACACCTGATGTGCTATGTGGCATCAACATTGCCAAAAAGAGTGACTATCCCATTGGCTTTATGGAGATGGGTTATAGCTCCATTAGTCCCTGCCTCTGCTCTACCACTCAGTTTGAAGTTCTAGCTCACCTCCAGTTGCCACACTATGTTGATCCTAGAGCTCAAGGAGGTGCACCCAATGAACTTCCCATAATGCATTACCAGCTGTTCAACTCCACTGACCTCTTAAATTGGAAACATCACAACACTGTCCTACTCAAAGAAACCCCATGTGATGACTGACCTCCTTACATCCATCCTCCAGACCCACCTGCAAACATGGGACAACTGTCAGCAACTCCTTCTGACTCTGTTTAATAATGAAGAACAACACTACATTTTAGAAGTGGCTCAAGCCTGGTTAAAATAAAAAGTCCCCACTACTATGGTTGATCCTGATGCTTGAGTGAACACGGTCCTCCCCTGAGCACATCCAAACTGGGACTATAAGACAACAGAAGATTGTGAAGCCTTAGATCAGTACCACACAACTCTCAAGGTTACTGAAGTTACCCAGGAACCCAATGAAAATCCAGCCAGACCTTATGACAGACTTGGAAGTGTACTGAGTCTATAAATTCTTTGACCCCAAAGCTCCTGAAAAACAACAGATGGTCAGAGCTACCTTTGTTACACAGTTGGCTTCTGACATTAGAAAAAAATCTAAAAGGTTGACAGCTATGCTGGCATAAATGCTACCCAACTACTTCAGATTGCTCAAAAAGGTCTTTGTAAACCAAGAAAAAAAAAAGTAACAAGGATGTGAGACAGATTACAGAGCCATAAACAAAAAGCAGACTCTATTAGACTGGGCCCCCAGGAGCCCATGGTGGTTGCCAGAATTGAGGGAACACTCAAGACTTTCACAGTGGAGAGAGTGGGGCTAAACCTTCAATTGTAACTTAGCCTGTTATTTTGGGATGCTGATGGACAGTCAGTCATCTTGGAATATGCCTCTTCTCCAACTGAGAAAGCCCAATAGAGATTATTGTTCAGTACAGGATGTCTGTGCCATCAAAAATGCAGCAATCGCCTTCCAGATGCCACCTGGTTTACATGTCTAGATTTAAAAGATGCCTTCCTCAGATTGTGAGTTGCTCCCATAAGCTACTTCAACTGGGAAAATCCTGAAAAAAGACACAATTCACTTGGCCTCAATTGCTACAAGGGGTTAAAAACTCTTCTACTATTTTCAGGGAGGCTTTCAGCATCACCTTGACAGATTTATCTCCATCTTTTCTCCAAGATAATGTTTCTCTGTCCCTCCTGCTTGACATCACGGTCCCCAGAGAAAAAAATGAATAGACTGTCAAACTGCTAAAATACATCTCTCCTGCCTTTAAAGCCAGTTCAAGATCTCCAAGCTGCCAGTGCCTCTGTGATTGCCCTCCACACACATTGCCTCAGTCTTCTGCCACCTATTGCCTGCTTGTATACCTACCTGGAGCTAAAGAATGTCATCTGCCTTGTGGGTTTCTACCAGCCAGCCCCTCTTCACCTTTAAATTAAAAGACCCCAGTGCTGGACTCAAAGCCAACTGACCTAGATTCAACCTCCCTGAGGTTCAAAAACTTGTTTACTGTCTTTGGAGGAACTCTCATAGCTGATCAAGTCACTTCTGATTTATGACACTGAAACTTCCTGTTGGAAAGTCACAAAGGTTCTCCTGCAATATCTGGCATAAAATGGTTATCAAAAAAACTCCAAAAGTTTATTGGAGCTGTGAACTTCTATAGAATTTGGACCCTTGAGTTCACAAAAATAATGATGTTTACTCAGACTGTCAGACCCTGGAACCATGCAGTGGCCTACCTGTGCAAATACTTTGCTCCAGTCATTAAGGGCTACCTCCCCCTTTGCCTTTGTATTCCAATAGGCAATGTCTTTCTGATCAAGAAAGCTGATAAGTTCATTTTGAGCCAAGACCCTAAGTGCCCTGTACAGGACCTAAAAATGAACCCCCCTGACAGATGCTGAGTGCACCCTGTTTATGAATGGAGGTAGCTCTGTTAGGACAGGATAGATATGCTACGGTCATGTTGAACAAAGTTATTTTGGCCAAAGCACTCTGCTACTGCTTCTTGCTGCTCTTTGGAAATCTGCAACAAGTGGCACAGAGCCAGAACTGCCTCCACTATTTTTTCTGCAAGCACAAGCTACAGAGATGGCACTCATACCCCTGCAGCCAGCTCAGGCTTCAGTGTATGTGTTTCTGGCCCTGACCTATGCACACACATATAACCCAGGTGCATATTAACTACCTCTACAAGTTTCAGAAATCCAACCTTAGATCTGCTAAAAACCTTACTGGGACAGCTTTTCTAGGGCTCACTCTGAAGAGAAAATGTACTCAAAGCCCTGCTTCTGTCACTCTGGATACTAACAGATTAACACACAGCTGAAGCTTAAGGACAGCATTCACAGGACTCCAAGTGTGATTGCTTTCCCCAGTTCCTTCCCTGTCCTCTCACTGGCTGTAACCTTTGCTTTGGCCTTGCTGGCAGTTGCCCAGAGGGATGCAAGACAACCAGTAATGCTCTTTCCCTTACTCTTTATATGGTTTTCTTAGTCTGACTTGTTATTTTAAACTGTCTTCCTCATCTCAAAAGCCTATGATCAGTTATAGTTATAAAATGTTTATTGTTACTGATGTGCTGGCATTTAATGTTGGGGGTCTCAATTCTGGTTTTATTTAATTTAACCATGGGAAATCAAATTGCCACAACTCAAGCTTCTATTGAGTTTCACTTGGTAAAAACTGACACCTGGGAGGTAATTAAATCCAAATTCTGGAATGGGCAAGGTCCAGTAATTCTCAGATTTGATCTTTGCCAAATTATTATGATTCCAGACACACGGATGCCCTCTTGTCAAAAAGGGTCCAGAGGACCCCATGCTTTGGCTGCCTTTCATTTCTGTTTGTGCCCTAGAGACAAATATGGATACACAGGCTGCAGTTCCAGAATGGAATATAACTTCCCCTACTGAAAATGTGTGTCCATAGCTGCTATCAAGGGGGGAGCAATGCTGAGAGAAAAAAAAAATCACCTTAAGGTCACCCCTCAATTAGCTGAACAAGAATAGCAAAGAAGAGTTTGTAAGGTCCTAGGGAAAAAAAACACTGCTGTTTCTATGCTAATAAGTCTGGAATAGTCCTAGAAGGTCAGCAACAATTACAAGAGACATTAAATAACCAAACTCAAGAATGAAATCAGAAGCAAGGATGGGTCCAACGTCTATTTGACTTGGGACCATGGCTGGGACCCCTTCTAGAACCCCTGACAACCCTTAAGTTCATTCTCTTGATAGGGCCCTGCCTGATTAATTGGGTTACTCACTTTGTTTCAGAATGGATCAACAGCACAAGTTTTCAAATGGCCCTAAAAGCTTCCCCATCTTATGCAGCCTTAGATACAAAGAACAGCCCCAGCACTGAGAAAGATTTTTCTGAGTAATGAGAAGAGGGGGAAATGAAAGGGAAAAACTATACAAGAGAAATTATGTTTAAATTTTTGTTTTCATGAAACTGCCTCGCTCTTTAACTGCTTCATGGCTTTGTAATTACTTTCTTGATCACTGTCAGGAGATAGCATAACTGAACATGCAGGATGCCTCATTGTACCTAGCTAGCTTCATGACCATTAATCTCGCCTGGTAACTGATGATCTCACCTGTCACCTACTCAGAACTGCCACGCTGTTCTGTCTCACTTTTTTACCTCCTGCTTGTGCATCGTATAAAAGCCCTATACCACCAGAGATCAGGGCCTGATATTGTGGGAATGATCCCAATCAATGCTTGTTGACATAAAAGAAATCTACCTCCAAATCTTGGGTGTTATTTCAGTGTTTCTGTTTGCCATAGCACTAGCACAACTACTAAGGAAATCAGCATGAAGATTTCTTTATTCTTAAGAAAAATCCAAAGTAAAGGCTAATCACTGATTTACCCTGACCTTTCCAAATGTTTCAATTATGGTGATTTCCACTCTTTGCAGAGATTGGACTAAATCCCTCTGTGTTCTCCATGGAGGCAGGTATCTGGATTGTGTGTGCACCTTAACCCTCTGCGAACTGCTCTCTCTCATCCCTCTTAGATATCCTTTATCACCTTAACTGCCTTCTTCTTCCTACATAGTCAGGGAGAAGAACCTGGATATTCAGTAGGGAAATGATTTCAAAGGTGGCACTGCAAACTCAACTGAAACATAGTTCCCGGTCACTTTGTGATGAAGCCTGCTGCCACCATGTTCATGTGATTGTCATTGATGTTAGCTCCATAAAGGCAAGGGTGATGTCTTCTGTTTTCTTCTGTTCATCTCATTTAGAACTGAGGGTAAACACTAAGATTTGCATTCTTCCCAGGTTCCCTTGAAGAAAAACAAAAGCAGTTAGTTTTAAATTCCATCACAGTTAGTTGCTTAAATTATCTCTTCATGAGTTTAACCATGCAACAAATGTTATTATTATTATTATTAATTCTGACTTTTCAGTTAAGCAAAAGGAGGTAGTAGATTTCTCCTGTAACAGTCATCTAGGAATCCCACAGCAGGGTGCAAGTTTTTTCCACTGCTCAGGCATCTTCTGCCTAGGCTTACTTTACTCCTTTTAACTATGTCAGGTTAGCTTTCCTTTAAATGCTACAGCTGCTGATATATTTTAAAAATAATTTTAGGTTGGTGCATAGCTACATGGTCTTAGTTTCACTGAAAGCTGAGCTGATGAATAGAAGCAATTGCTTGGATATGTGGTTGGGTTTTAGGGACCCATCTGACCTGCTCATGGCAAAGCTGTCCTTCAGCGGCTGCAAGTAGGATCTAACTATAAGACTTGGAGGAGTGACCTGGACTCTGGGCTCCAGCCTCCTCTGAGTTCCAGGTGAATCACATCTTCCCTTCATGCCCTTGAAGAGAAGCCACAGAAAAGTCCTGATGCAGTCCTGAGCTCCACAGAGGAGTCTTCCTTTATGCCATTAGTTAGCTCTATTACCTGGAAGGCAATTTTATAACTTCTCTGTGACCAGCTCTCTTCTCATCAAATAATGATATTAATACTTGTTTTATCTTCACTTAGAGGGTTTTGTAAGGGTCAAATGAGATAATAGTTGTGAAAGCATTTGGAAACTGTCCAAAGGTAAGTTACTGTGATTAATGACTGCAATGGTCATTTCAACTACATCAGGGGGAAGGCTGGGGGAAAATAGATTTGCTGATGTGCAACAGCAATCTTGGTGGTAATTATATTTTAAAAGTCTTTTTATTAGTTCGTGTTTGCAATACATAATAAATATATTTATGGTGGAGTATCAGTATATGTACATATTCACATGGCATGTTGATCCTTTCTACTTCCACTCCCCTCCATACCTTCTCCTCCCATCCCTAGATTCCCTAGGGGATTTTATTTTAAAAGTTGGTTTTTCTATTTTTCAATGAAAATATGATATAGAAGATGTGTAGATTTTTCTCTAATTCAAATGAGCTTCTGTTTTTAATACCATTCTTTTTCTCACTTAGGTATGCAACTTTGATAATAAGATGAATACATTTCACTTTTTAAACTTGCTTTTTTTGACATTAAACTGGACACATGTTTATTTATTGTACTTCTCACCTTCTGAGAATGTCAGTATATACTTTATTTTGACACCTCCCATGAAGAGAACTCTAATTCATTTCTCAGCCTAGTTTATATGATATTATCTTTCCTTAATTTATGTGCATATGTACACATTCCTGCAAGATTTTCCCAACATCCTATAGCATTCTCATGGAACCACTAACTAATAGGGGCTTTCAAGATTTAGGCACAGATGTCTCTGTTTAAATGAGCTATAGGAATCTTCTGTGGACTCGAAGGAGACCAATTCCCCAAAGAATTTATCCGGATTGGCTGCTGGATCATGATTACAACAGCAAAACAGACAGCTGAAAGCAGTGTGTAGGAAGAAAAAACATCAGAAGAATCAGTGTATGCAGCCCACCAAAACCCAGACAGCTGAAAGTAAGATACCGTATGCAGGCTCTTTTCTATGCTCCGCCCTGTCACTGTGCATGAGACACACATAATTATGTAAATACAAAACCTGCAAGTGAAGTTCCAGGAATTTAGGAAGAAATTTTTTTTTTTCATTTGAAAATGATCTTACCTTCTCTAAAAATTTCCAAGTAACTCCGACATGTTACAGAGCAACCCTTTAAGGCATGGCCTCTGAGTAGATCAAAACCAACCTCCTTTCCCTAAAGGACTGGAGGACATATGTTGCCGCTGAGACCCTGTCCAAGCCAGTGGTGTGGCCTTTCAAATTGAACTTAAACCATTTGGTATGCAAGTGCACTTGGTCCTGGCGAAACACAACTTCCTGTTTCTGAGGAGAGAGGCTTAAAAAGTCTCATAAAAAGACTCAAAGGGCTTCTTAGATATCAAAGGCTCCTTACAAAACATTGTTCGACGAGTTAAGTGTATGGAATAAGAAACACATGGAATTCATTTCCTTTAAAATGCACATGGGATTAAGAATTATGGAGAAGGAGGCTTAGAAAAATACATTTTAGTTTTTTTTATCAAACTCAAAATGCATAGAACATAGTTTGTGTTGCACTAAATCTATACATCATGATGACAATTGTCTTTTAAAATGTGCAACTGCTTATGTATACACACAGAAGATGGACTTGCAGAAGAATGGGATAGATTTTTAAACTGCATAATAGAAATTTAACATTCAAATGAATATTCATTCAAAACCAACACCTCGCAAGGCCCTACCTGCTATTAAATCTTCCTCATGAGGCTGTCTCCCCACCTCACACCGCCAGCCAGGAAGCAGAACCCACTTTTGGTTTCATCAGGGGTTTGGGAAATATTGCTTTTCACAGCTTCAGTCTTCATTTTATGGCAAGATTTGGAATGAACAAATTTTGCTTATAGTCAGGTCTCCTGTACAAATGAAATTATAAAACTAGGGTTTCTACTTAAGTTTTCAGAAAATCAGATGTGATTTTGTCATTGGTCTCTTAAACTAGTTTTCTGACAGTCCCAACAGAGGAAATGCTGGAGAGTCTGGAATGCAATGAGATCCTTCCCAGAAGAAACACTCTGATCCATTCATCCAAGAATGGTGCTCATGTCTGTGGTATATTTTGTATCTTCTCAAAACAAATGCCACATTTTACAATGATTCTGCACTGTGACATGGAGTGGGTGTATATGTGCTAGCACATGATAGATAAGAGCAAAGGTATCCCAGTGTTTACAGGGAATTGCCCCCATGGTAGGACTGTGGGTGACTATTACTTTCTTTTTCATACTTGTCAGTGGTTCCAAAATCATCTAATATTGAGGACATCAGTCTTATTCTGATATGGAGTTGACTTTCAAAAAAATGTAAGTTCTGTTTTGTAGTGTTTCCCCATTGTCAGGATGAAATACTCCCCCAGGGCTTATTTAAGTTCTCAGTTTGAAGTCATGAAGGCATCGCTGGGAAGAGATGCCCTTGGAGGTCAGCCTGGAAGAATGTAGGGAAGGCAACCAAGAGATGGAAGGAGCCAAAGGAGAGAAAAGGAATGAAAAAAGAATTGAGATGCATCAAGTCCATGCACCAACTCTGCATGGTAAATGTAATTATCATGAACTGCAAACATGGACTTAGTACACACTCTCTTCCGCTTGCTTAATTCTTCCACCTACATTTTAATTTTTCCACTAAGCTGAAAATTGGCAGTTCCATGTAAACAGGGCTTTTAACCTAATATCTACCCTCCTTTACAAACCACATCACAACAACTTCAGCTCAGTAATAGCAAATTAAATCTTCACTCACAAATGCATTGAGAATGACCTTGGCATTCATACTGGAAGAAGCACTAAGGTAGAATATTCACACTGTCTTAATAGAAGCAAGATATTTAATAAATCCTGATCTAATTCTATTGGACCAAGTGACAGCTCAGATAAATCAGAGGAAGTGAGAATTGTAATCTAGTTGAAAGTGAGCAAAGTCTAGAATTGTCTCTGCCTCCTGAGACACCTATATCAATAAAGTTAGAAAAATGTAGTCATGGCCACACAGCTGCTTTGATGTGGGCGCTGTCTGTCTCGGCAGAACTTCTGGTATTAATATTTCATGTTACTGCTGTGCAGTAAGGAAGTTCAGATAGAGAGTGCAGCGCCTCCGAGGATCTTGGCCCTGTGATCTCATCGTGCTCAGCTGCTCTCCAGCCCGATAAGATGCCGCTTGGCATCCGTGGTTTTTTGCTGACCTCTGGTGAGTCTAGCTGACTCAGTTGCCCTGGTAACCTGGCAAAGGTAAAGCTGTCACTTAGGTTACTAAGCAATCCTGAGGATGGAGAAGACCACGGAGAAGACCACGGAGAAACCACGGATGAGAACTTCGTACTGAGCTGGTTGGAATCACGAATCAGAATGCTTTGCTCTGGGCTTTCCCGAGTCTTCATACCTGTGAAGCTGGAGTTGGAAAAAGGCCCCTATTTTCATCCAAAACGTTTGGGTTTTCTAGTGCTGGGTGTTGAATTCGGGGAGCCTGTGCATATGTTAGGCAAGTGCTCTACCACTGAGCTACATCCTCAGCATACCTTTTTTAACATTAATATTAACAATGAGAAAATTTCTCTTTTTAATTTTTGTTATGAATCCATGTTTGCAGTACTTAACGATCGCACTCACCTTTAGTGAGGAGTTGGTACACAGTTATCACACATCTTATTTCTTTTCACATTCCTGTACCCATTTCTTTCTCTCCACTCATGTCTTGGTCCCCTTCCTATTTGCAAAAGATCTGTTACCTCCATTTGTATTTGCTATAGCAGCCTAGTTTTTAAAATGACTTTTTATTTTCCAACAGGATCTCATTAAGTTTTCCAGGAGGGCCTCAAACTTTTGATCTTCCTGACTCAGCCTCCTAGTAGCTGGGATTACAAGTTTATGTCACTGCCCCTTGGTAGCCCAGAAGCTGTTAAATCAGGGCAGTTAGTGTCTTTGTTAGACACAGAGCTGAGCTCCTTGTATGGGTGTTGATTTCAGACCTGTCTCTGTGCTAGGACTGGTTCCACATCTAGAGAGCAGGGGAGGCACCCTCCTGCATCTTCCCAAACAAGCAGCAGCTATGTATGGCTTCTGGAAGCCTAGGGGACAGAGTGAGCACCCGTGATGAATGTGTTTTGGGGCATGGTATTAGAGCATAGAGGAGCATGGGTTTAGTATAACAACTTTTTGAGTGCATTTTTAAAGGATTGTCTTGTAAATATGTCACACATATTTGTACTACTGGATATTAATTTATATTATAAATTATATTTATATAGTTTCAAATGGATATATAAATTCTAGCTAGGAAACATACATGAAAGTACAATGGAATTTATTATAGCTTATGATAATTGTGTACCTAGTATTGTGTTATTACATAGCAGTAATATAAAAGGTTTTGAGCTAAGAATGAGGGAACACACCTATAACCCCAACTGTTTAGGAGGCTGATGCACAAGAATTGTGGGCTTATGGCTAACCAGGGCAATTTACTGAGACCCTGTCTTAAAAACAAAAGATAAAAAATAAAAAGGACTGGGACTGTACCTCAGTGGTAGTTAGAGCACTGGATTCAATCCCCAATACAGGCATAAAGTAGACTTGACTTTGAAATAAATTTCTTTTTGCCTTCAATATTTTGGTTAGGTTTAATATTCTATAATTTTTATGCTTATTATACTATATCATTATGATTATTATTAATATTGACTAAGTGTCACTAACATTTTTTACCAGCTAGAGAATCAATAGTTTCTAAGGTTTTCTTGCAAAAATAATTTCCCCAAATGTCAGCTTCTGAAAGCTACTTTAAACACAGTTGCCTTCAGTTGTTTTGAGCTGAGCTGATTTCTTCTGAATTTAACCCAAGTTTTAAAAAGAATGTGTGCATGTATTACATCTTCAATATATGGTTTTGAAGCTATATGGGTGCTATTTCTGAGTGTGAGCATTTGAAAATTCTAGCCTGTAGAAGCTTGTTGTTTAAAACGCAAAACACCCAGACCTTGTTCTTCTACAGAGCTAATGAGGTACTCTCTGGTTGATCTCAGACCCTGTGGAGGGGCAATGAGTGATTAAGAAGGTAACCAGATCTCTGAATGCATAGAGTTTTGTTGATGAAAATCCTGTAATTGTACCCAGAAAATGTGCTTCAGGGCAGCACTGGCTGGAATGAATCAGATTAATCAATGCCATGTGGCAAATTCTTAGATGTCTCTTCTTAGAACAGAATCTATGCTCACACTGCAATAAGTAGCAAAATCAAAGGATTCAGATTTCACTGACATTTAATTGAGCAGCAATTTGGACAAAGGTGAAGGAATTCAAAAGGATGAGCAGGTCTAATGGCCTTGAATCACCAAGTTCACTGAACTGCTCCAGGCTGAGTCTGGGAATCTAAGAATAACAACAACAAAGAAAAGGCATCTGAAGAAATTGATGTCCTCAGAAATCACAACAGATTTTCTCTCTTAAGCTACTTTTAAAAATTCTTAGAGTCTACAGAAGGCATGGGAAAAGGTATTTCCCTTTTCTCTAATCTTACTCCCATTAGCATTATTTAGAACAAGTGTTAAATTTTAATAACCAACAAAGAATCAGGAAATAGAAAAGGAGACAAATGACAAAAAAAAGAGGCAACTCTTGTAACTGTCCTGCTAACCTGTTTTGAAACTTGGTTTCATTGTTATGTTTGTCTTCTTTCCTCTTTAAAATAAAAAAATAAAAAATAAAAAAATTGAAAAAAAGCAATGAAATTGGGTTATTATAATGTGAGGGGCCATACAGAGTTGCTTCTGCCAAGTCCCTAGTGATTTTTCTCCATTTTCCTTCCCTCTGAGTTTCTTAGTGAGGGAGTCATCCACAAAGAAACCTGGGATTTGTAAGCATCTTGAACAGATCATATGAAATTCAGATGGGTTGAGAAGAAAAAGTGGCCCCAATCACTTGAAGGTCAGGGCCTCAAAGAAAGCAATGTCAGGCATTCATGAAACAAGCACTATTACCAAGAAAATCAGGGTGAGTGTAAGACAGGGAAGGGTGTGGAGTGGAGGAGGGAGACAGGAACTGTGGAAAGGGAGAGAGAAAAGAAAGTTAGTGAGAGAGGAGCCAGGAGACAAAGTGAAAGAGAAGTTGATTAAACCAAAAAGGCAGACAGGAAAGAATTGGGGATGGGATACAAAACAAAGGAAGGAAGGAACTAAGCAAAGGAAAAGAAGAGAAAGAAGGGAGAAGGGAAAAGACCCAGAGACACTGCACATTTTGAATATTAAACTGTTGAAAATACAGTGAAGACCAAATCCTTGAACTGTGGCAGAATATTTCTCCTGATGTATACAGTGTCATAAAAATAATACAGTGAATAATTAAATTTAAATATTATTACACCCAAAAACACATTGGGACAAATCTCCCTCAAAACCTCTCCCTTACTCTACATACACTCATCCCATCCTTCTTGCCACTCTCTGCAGCAGCTCTGGAGTCGTCTTTCCTGAGGGTCTTTAGTTGTGCTCTCTTGGCAGCCTCAATGTCCTGAAATGGTTCAAAACATTTACATTTCATGGTCACTTAGACCATGTAGTCATATGATGCCGGATCCAGGGAGTAAGGTCATTGAGGACACACCATCATGTGTGTGACTGAAATTGCCATAAAAATTCTGAATGGATTCAAGACATCAAGAAAAAGACACAAAAGAGATCTTTCAGAACACTTTCAGAAAGTGGCCAGAATGATGGGATAAGTATGTTTGAAGTGCCGTGGTGGCAACACAGCAACACGTCTTCCTGGAATAATATCTTTAAATCGAAGCATTCATCATGTATTGTGATCACACCTGGCAAAGGCGTCAGATCACAATGAAAAACTAATCAAGAGCTCTTATTCCATCGAAGACTTGTGGTTGACAAAAATCATGAATCTCATGACATTTTTTTAAAAAAGAATAATTGGACAGAAGTGTAATAACATGTTTAGAAACTGAAATCATGCTGAATTTCTCCCAGGGACATGAGATTCCAGAGCTGGAATCCCAGCTAGGTAAAACCAGGTAAGCTCTTGTAGCCACAATCTTTTCCTGACTAACCCATTATTCTTTCTTGCAGTGAGATTGGACAGAGTCACAGAGCAATGCTCGCTACATTTTCTGTTCAGTAATTAGTTCACCTTGTTCTCAGTCATTAGTTCCAACACACTTAAAATCAGTGATGTCTTTTAGAGGGAAATGCCCAAGCAGACTATTCCAAAGTCATTTATCTCAGCCTCTTAGTATTTGGATCTGTTTTTTTTTTTTTTTTTTCCAGAGACAAGATAGACGTACAAGAAACAGGAGAACGCAAGAGACCATAGCCCATAAGGTAAGCTTTATGCGTGGAACGTTGGAGGCCACATCCCTATCCCTTTTGAGCTCCTGTGACTCAGTACCAAGGAAAACCTTGGTTGGAGTTGAGAGGTCTGCCTGGCTGTCATGGTCAGTGCTAGCTGTCTTCCAGACAAGTCAGGCCTTGCCTCAGGGTACTGGAAGAGGGACACTTGTCTGCACTTCACACTTGGAGGAATTTCACTGAACAGATTTGCAAAGCAAAATCACCTCTTTGGTGGCATACTCTCACAACCGCCATACGAAGAGATGTTGCCAGCCTAAACATACACATTAGCTAGGAGACAATTACGAGTTCCAACCTCTCTCTGCATCAATCACTCTGAAGCCCGCATCCAAACCATTTTCTAAGGCAAATGAAAATTGCCAGTGGAGGATGCTATGAAATGTTTGCTAGAAGTTGTTTCAATATGCAGATCTGTACTGGAGATTTGGAAATACCTAGCATGTCAAAGCCCCATTGAATCAAGAATCCATTTCTTTACAAAAGTTCTTGCCTGGGAATTCAGAATTCAATAGACTATATCAGCCTCAAAGCAGCTATCAAAAGGTAGTGGTTAATAATACATATTTTTCAAAACTAGCTGTTTGTAAAGCAAAAATAAAGGAGTTGTACAGTCACTTACTGAAATACAAATTTCTTAGAAGTGGAGGCGGAGTCCACATCAATAGTCTGTTCTGTTACTGCAGAATAAGGTAGAATACTAGTATGTTTAAAAGGTCTGAGAAACCATCGCTCTGTAAATCACAGTTGTTAGAGAACAGAGTGCAGATTTTCAATGATCGTGAAGCAGGTGGCCTATCAGGGCAATGGCAAGCCACTCACACGTGTGTGTGGGGCTCCATGCTGCAAACTTCCCTTCCATCCATACCTGCCCCATGCCAACTGGAGCAGCGTCTGCCCCATCAGTCATGTGTGACTCCCTCTGCTTCTTTTGCCCTCCTTCCATCTGGCCTGGGAAGGCCCCAGACACATGGTTTACCTTGGAGCCCTCTCTGCAACCCTGCCACCATCTGGCATAAGAGCAAAGTGTGGAGCAAGGCGAGCCATCAGCGCTCAACCTAACATCTCCCCTTGTTTCCTGGACATGCATTTCTAGCAGACTCACACCGAAGTCAGTGGAGGCAAGATGACAGTCCTAAGAAAGTCTTCAGAGTGTCCAGCTTTGAAAGACCTCTAGGATGCCACCTGGAGTTTGGTCAATCTCCACAATGACATGTGTCCCACAGGGGGTAAACTGCATCCTTCAGGAGATCTCAAACCTGCCTTTGTTCCCTCTTTTTCCCGAGCTAGCCTTGGAGACATTGGTCCCAGAGGACCATTTTCTCTTAATTAACCAAATCTCTGCATCTTGTGGGTTAATCCTTTGCATCCAGTGCACATCTTTCCTGGCCAAGATGTTATTGAGCTGACTCATAAAACCAACCAGCAATCATGCCAGGTTCTTTTTTCTGCCATCTTTATCTTGCTTTGCTGATTGGATTCTCAGTTGCCAGATTAAGGGCTTCAGAAGAAAGAAGAGTGATTCTTGCCATTTTTTCAAGAGGGGTGAAAAGTCTAGTGGTCTGAACATCACAAGGAGGGAAGTCCCTTTCTAGAAACTTGCCATAGGCATGAAGTGAAGCAAGAGCACAAATCTCAGCTGATCTCAGGCTCTTCTTGTTCATTTACCAGTCCAGTTGCCCTGACTTGCAAAATTACACAATTGAATAAATACTTTTCTGTGTAAACTGAGAAAAAATAATATTTACCTTAAAAGGCTTTGGTGGTTAAAAATTAATGTATATTAAATACTTAGAATAGTGTCTCAACAGAAGAAATTCAGGATATATGCTCAGATATTCTTCATTTTTACTCTATTATTGTATCACTACCATCTCTATGACCTTATGGCCTCTAGCATTGCTTTCTGTTTTTCAGTTGCTTAATAAAATTTATCTTGTTTTTTAGTTTCTTTGAGTTAATATTTTTGTATAAAGTTTGAAAACACAAAATCAAATGTAAGCATTTAAATAGTACATGCTAAACGAACTCTACCCTAGATTTAAAATCTCTCTGCACTGAAGTAGTTACTATTACCAGGTACACTTATGCCTTCCAAATCGTGTCTTACATGTGCAAGTGAAAACGCATATGTGTTGGTATGGAGTAATGCTAAGGCTGTCCTTTTGCCTGCCGGAGTCCATATTTCTTTGTTTTCACCCAAAATAATTACTAACTAGAATTTTATATTATTTCCCTTGTTTCTGTTTTGCAATTGCTAACTCTAAACAATATTTTTGTTAGGCTTGAAAACATGCCTTCGGGGCTGGGGATTTAGCTCAGCAGCAAAGCGCCTGCCTGGCAAGCGGAAGGTCGTGAGTTCGGTTCCCAGTACCGGAGAAAAACCAAAAAAAAAAAAAAAAATGCCCTCAGTTTTTTAAATATTTTAATTAATAAGAACATGCCATATACATTTTCTAGCTCTTTTTTTTCTATTAACAAAATGTACTTGTTTTTATTTTTTTTAAATTTATTATTATTATTATTATTATTTTTGTTTTGGTTTTTCTCTGGTATCGGTAACCGAACTCACGACCTTGAGCTTGCCAGGCAGGTGCTTTTGCCGCTGAGCTAAATCCCCAGCCCCTGTACTTGTTTTTAAACATCTAAGTCAACTGTTTTATGAAAACAGCACCTGTCAGGGGCCAGGGATTTAGCTCAGCGGCAAAGCGCCTGCCTGGCATGCGAAAGGTTGTGAGTTCGATTGCTGGTACCGGGAGGAAAAAAAAAAAAAAAGAAAACAGCACCTGTAATTGTGAATTACTGATGATATAAATATGACAAAAATTTAAAAACTGCTGATTCATAAACAACAGCATTTGAGTGTATCTTCACATCATCTTCCTCTTCCTTAGGTCCCTGACACACTTGGGAACCAAGTGGTTAAATGTTGATACTGCTCCCAAATGACAAAGGTGGTGTATGGAAATGGAAACTGACATCAAAGCCCATTTTCTCAGAGTCGGAATGAAGCACAAGATTGTTCAAATTCACAATTTCATCACATCTACTACAACTGCAAAGACACTAAACATTTAGAATCATAATGAACCTTAAACATTAGTGGTCTTGAATGAAGCTTAAATGAAATGAACGGTTTATGTTAGGTTCTAGGCCATTCAAACTCAAAGTGACTAAGACACAAATAATTTTTGGTTGAGCTGTGAATATGTCTGAATATGGAAAGTTTGGTTTGGTGGAGAAGAAACGGGTCAGGGTTGTGTGGCAAAGGACTTGAGCACTTCAGTGTAGCTGGAACTCCTGCTCACAAACTGGATTCTCTGGTTCTATTTCTAAAATGAGTTAAGAACTATGAAGAGGTAAATTAAACTGAGAGGAAGTTTCTTCATAATGGTAAAAAAAGTTCTGCTCTTTGTGTAAGACCTTTCACCAGGGCTTTGCTTTTCTCTAGTGGGCCAGCAGATTAGTCTTTTCCACAGAGAAGCTGTCTATGTTAACTTCCCCAGCGTGCCACTCTTAGACTAATGTTTAAATATGTCAGCGAGGACTTCCTAAGCCAGCCAGCCACAAACCTGTCCCAACAGCACCAAATAACTAAAGGGACAAAACAAGAGAGGAGATATCATCTTCTTAAGGAAGAATGCAAAAAAATTAAGTGACTCTTCCAGGTCCTTCAAACCCTACCTTCCATAGGAAAGCCCTTCCCCTACTCCAGTAAGACCATCACTTCTCTGGGGTCCTTTGTCCCTTTCTTTCACGTCTGCTATCAGACTTTCCTCCCCTTTGGTGATAGATTGATCAGACTTGGCCAGTCCTTTCATTTCCTGCTAGGGAAGAGCAAATGTGCCTAGTATTGACTCCAGAGTTCTGCATAGATGCTCAACTGTTCCTGCTTTCAGATACAGAATTAGAAGTTAGGATTCCATTCTGTCTACACTGTTCCATGATCATTGACTCATGCAATGCTTGTCTTTTATTTCTGTCCTCTGTAATATAATCTAACCTCATCTCTCCCATCTTTGCGGACATGATTTTTTCCAATGCTAGGGACTGAATCCAGGCTTTTAACACTGAGCTATGCTCCCAACCTTTTTTTTTAAATGTTTCATCCAGCATCTTGCTAAGACACTGAGCTGCCTTCACTGGATTCAAACTCTTCACATTCCTGCCTCAACTTCCCAGAGTGCTGGGATTAGAAGTATGTGCCACCATGCCAGGTATGCAAACACTGTACTGTAGTTCTTGCATGTGATTTTCTTTGTATGTGCTTTTTAAAAAATGAGTGAATATCTTTTCATTTATGAAAACAGTATTTGTTATCAATGCATTAATGTTATGACTATTTCAGTCTCATGTCTATTTAGTACCATAAACTTGTGTCTAAATATCACCAACCAAATGATCTGAACATTCATTTGAGGTAGTTATATAAATTTCATCAGGTAATGTTACCAGAAGCTCCTTTGAGTAGAACATATGTGTTTTGTAAGTGATCACAGAGGGTGCAAAAAAGCAAGATGAAAGAAAGAGAGAAAAGTGAAAAGAAAGAACCCACCCAAGCTCCCATACTGTTCTTCTATAGTCACTGTCCTTCATTAACTCTGCTGCTGTATTACATCTTTATGTTACAGTCATCCTGCATTTTGTGGTCTCCTCTCTTTTGTCCTAAGCCTTCAAGCATGTTGCTGAGTAATAGCAAATGTTTTTCACCCCAGCCTATCTTTATTGATGCAGACAGCACTCACAGTGTTCACAAACAGATTGGTCAGGCATAAGCCAAGTGTTTGCTCATATCTCATTAGTCTCAGATGCTCAAACTGTTAAGCATCCTGCTTGACACCACCTCTCCCAGATTGGTACCAAGACGCATTCTGTGTAGGCACCAAACACTGAGGGGAGCTATGTTAGAGTTATGACAACATTGTTTGGGTTGTTGCATATTTAAAACAAAATGATATTATCTATGGCTTACTATAGGTCTGAAGGTTTGTCCAAAGGTGATATCTGCAGGGTACTATTTAGGTCCTGCCAAGTCTTTTTGTTCAAATGTCAACTTTTTCATTTGTCCACATTGCAGGACAGAATGATTGTACTCCTTGGGTGGAGTTGGTACATGTGCATAAAACAACTGAACTCCGTTGTTCATCCTCTTTCCCTCCCTTCCCTTACCTCTCCCTCCAACTCTTGGTCCCTTTTCCATTTCAGGAAAATCTGTCTCCTTACTTCCTATAATTTATCTTTAATTTGGCTTTTTATTTATATGTTAGGTTTTGAATATAAAAGAAATAATGTGATATATAAGCCCGTGTGTCTGAATTATTTCACGTAACATTATGGTGTAATGGTGCATCCATTTTCCTGCAAATGACTCAGATTTATCCTTCTTTAAGGCAGAGTAGAACTCCTTTGTGTGTAGACACCACATTTTCTTTGTCCATTCATTTCCTGATGGACATAGAGGCTGCTTCTGAGGTTAGTTATTTTGAATTGTGCTGCTATTAGCATGAATATGCATGAATCCCTGTAACATGATGCCTTTAGTTCTTTCTGGAAGATGCCTAGGGGGAATAGCCAGGTCAAATGGCATTTCTAGTTTAGGTTTTCTGAGGACTCCACACTGGTTTCCATAGTGGTCCCTCCAGTTCTAAACTGAAGGATGTACTCAGATCCAAAGACATGAATTTAATTTTTTCTTTCCTGTTTAGCCAGATTCTGAATGTGACTGATGCAAGAAGTTAGAATGACAGTTTCAGAGGCAGATATGAGATTTGTTTGTTTCCTTCTCTAGAGTTCTAGACTCATTTTCACTCAACTTCAAACTCATGCATCCATTCCTCCCTTTCATTTTATTTTTTGTTTTTAATAGCCCATTTTTGCAGTATGTAATGGTCACATTCATCTTGGAGAGTTGGTAACTGTACACAATTCATGTCTCTCCTAACGCTTCCTCTCTTTAGAATTCTAGTGATATTTTTTTCTATTCAGTTCCTATGGGTCTAGTTTTTGAAGCTCATTCCTTGGTGCTCGAAGGTGATTCTACTTTTGTGTGAAAGAGCAGATTGATATTTACAGAATTCTCCTTATGTTTGGTTCTATAGCACACTGACTCTGGAATGAAGACATTTGTAGGCAGATTATTGGAGAGGGCACTCAGAAAATCCATCCTGAAGGGGGATTGGGCAGCCAGATGGGAGAAGGAGCCAATAAATGGCAAGGTCTTTGCATCAGAGACTCAGCAGATCCTATCAGGAGCTCAGGAACTGGGTGGTCGGTGTTTGTCCTGAGTTAAGAAGAGGGAGCAGCCATTTATTTATACCCTACAGCTATCAGTCATTAAACACAACCTATACCAAGAAGGACTCTATCTTGGAGGTGACAGCTCTTTCCAGGGGCAGCATTTTTGAACAGGTTTTTGCCTGTTTTTGGTGAGTTGCCAATTCTTCCAGCAGTTGGGGAAAATGAGAGCTTCTGTCTGGATAGCTTTCCAACAGCAAACACATTGTAATATTTTATAAGTGCAGTTACAGGATGGAAATATAATTACTGCTACGTTCTAGAGGCAAAACCTGAGAACTATGGCTCATGTGGGTCATTATTTCATATTTGGGTCACAAAACTGTGCAGGGACTGGGACAGGCACAGGGACAGGGCTTCAATCTGGGTTTTGAATGAGAAACACTCTGCAGTCTATGCAGCTGCACATTCAATTTAGGTAAAAGAAAAAGATGAAGGCAGAGAGTGAACTCATCTCAGTGCAGAAGAATTTAACAAAATTTAGTATCCACTCAAGATAAAGTGAAGATGCTATTCAATGAAACAAGGAAAGAAAACCAGAAAAATTGGAGATGTGACAGTGAAAGCTATCATAATAATTTGATGCTGTAGAGATTGGAGGCCAGATATATTTAGGATCTAAAACTGTTGAGGTCTAGAACTAAAATTAAGTTTTATCAGAATACAGGATAGAGGGCAATATAAAATCAACTCATTGTATTCCCACAGGTTGGTGGTAAGCACTTGCAAATACAATTTAATATCAGAAGTGTGACTAAAAGAAACAATGGGAATTCTATTCCTGGGTGTCATTCTAATAAAAGGCAGGGTCTTCGATCTGAGAAGCAGTGTGTGGGACCTTATTTACTGTGTGTGACAAGTTTGTGTTTCTTGGTGAGTTGGTGAGTAGTAAGCTACTGTGGAGCCAGAGTATGTTTTTATGTGTGTGTTAGATCATGGACCATGAGCAAAGCACTAATGTGAAATGTTGCTTCAAACTTCAAAAGGGTGCTAAAGGAGCACCAAAAATGTTAAAATTCACTCATGGCGATGATGCAGAAGCAACAGAGATGATTTACACAACGTTCCAGTGATTTCATAGTGGTTGTGGATGACTTGAAGATGATGACAGCTGGGGGTGTCCACTGATATAAAAAATCCAACAGAATATTGAAAGTACAAGCAAACTGATTCCATCAAACTGACAGTCACCTAATGGGGAAATTATCAGTGATCTGATCATCTCTTACGGTTTTGTGCAAAGCATAGGAAATTGGGCAAATGATCTCATACTTCATTATGACAGTGCTCTTGTCACACATCGCTTCCTGCATGGCAATTCCTGTTGAATAAAATCATAACGCTTTGTTCTCATCCACCTCAGTTGTCGGATATGGAACTGTGCAACTTCTAACCCTTCCTCAAAGTCAAAATGACCATGAAAGGGAAATATTTTGAATTGATTCAGGACATCTAGTCAGCCAGGACAGCATAGCTAGAACAGTCCAGAAAGAGGACTCCAGAGCTGCTGCAGAAAGTGGTAAGGACAATGGGATGAGTGTTTTAGAAGTGAGGGTGGGGGGAGGATTTTGAGATGGATTCATGACAATGCATCTTTTATCTTAAAGATTTTCTTTAAACATTAGCCATAGCTTTTGATGACACAGTGTATCACTTATAATAGCAATAAAGTATGAGAAACACTACTAGATAATTTTATACAATTTAACAAGAATTATAAATTAACAATGTAAAACAAGAGCAACAACAAAAATAATCATCCTAAACAATTAAGTAAGAAAAATTAAATGAGAACTAAATAGGTAAACTCTGGTCCTATATTGGGAAACTCAACATTTTTAAAATTCCAATTATCCCAAAAGTGGATACTTAATATAATCTAAATAAAAATCTCAAAAGGCTTTCTGTAGAAATCCACACGTTCTAAAATATACAAGATAGTGAAATTCATCAAGAATGACCAAAAGAATTTTAAAATAGTAAAACAAATTTAGAGGACTTATTCTTCCTGACCTCAAAACTGTAATAATCAGGACAGCATGGCATAGACTGAGGGTCAGAAATATAAATCAATTGAGCAGAGACAGGAATTCAGAAATAATACACATGGTCAATGTATTTTCAACAAATATGGAAATGGAAAAATAAGGTTTTTTTAAATGTGTTGATGTTTTAACTCAAAACTACAAGGATCAATAATTTTCTCACATCATACACAGAATTAACTTGAAATGGATAAAATATCTTAATTAAAATGTAAAATGATGCAGTTTCTAGAAGAATGCATACAGCGTCATAGTAATTTAAAATAATCCAATGTGTTTTGGAACATACAGCTTAAGAACTATAGAAAGGAATAAAGCTTAAAAATTTTTTTTCAAATTACATTTTGGAAGATCCTGTTAAAAGATAAAGAATCTAACAAACAGATAAAATTTTCATAATACATGTATCTAACAAAACAATTGTGTTCAGAATATATGAGTCTCAAAATGCGACAATAAGGTGGGAAAAAAGTCAGCAAAATCGTTTGAATAAGTACTTTCCAAAAATATATATATAAATTTCTAGGGGGGCTGGGGATTTAGCTCAGTAGCACAGAGCCTGCCTGGCAAGTGCAAGGTCATGAATTCAGTTCCCGGTACTGGAAAATAAATAAATAAATAAATAAATAAATAAATAAATAAATAAATAAATAAATGGAGAGAAGCCCATGGAAAGATATTCAACATCCTTAATAGTTATGGAAATGCAAATTAAAACTACAAAACCATAGAATTATATACCTAAAGAAAAGGTAAAGTTAAAATGACTGATTATACAAAGTGTAGATGAGAATATGGATCAAAGTGAATTCTTTTAGAAAATGTGAATTTAAAAATGGGATAACCAGTTTTGGAAATAGCTTGTCAGTTTCTGTCAGGGATAAACACCCTATGGCCACACTGAGCTCATTATATACTAGAAATGAAATTTTTTTTCACATAAAAATCAAGTATCAATGTTCATATTAGATTTATTTACAATAACCACATCTTAGAAGACTCCTATTCAACAATAAGAAATCTTACGTATGTGGTATATCCATACAATGGAATCATATTCAGTCATAAAGAGGAACACATTGCCAATATGCATAGCACCATGGATTTAACTCAAAATAATGATGCTAAACAAGAAACTAAACATAGAAAGGACATGTTGTATGATTTCATCTTTATTAAATTATATAAAGGAGAAAACCAACCTACAGTAATAGGAAACAGATTACAGTTTTCTTGGGATTACAAGAAAAGAGATTTATCTACAAATATGCCTGATAGAAATTTCTTGGGTAATAGAATGTGTCTTGATTATGGTTACAGATTAAAATATACATATTTCAATAATCATAGAAATAATCACTTAAAATGATTCATTTCATTACATATAATATACACTGATAAAATCAATATATTAAAAAGGTAGAGAAAAATACATTTGGGTCACATGTCAGTAATGTATTTTCTATCCAAACTCTACAGAGAGAAAGAAAGGCTGAATATAAATAAACAAAATCATACTTCAAATAAAAAAGAATCAAATGTGAGAATTTAAAAGTAGTCTCAATAGAATATATATTTTTCCTGAATAAAACTGTACAAATACAGTAATATATTTCTGAAATATGACATTTCAGTGTCAAAGAACTTTGTCAATATATGAATAGATTAGTGGAATAAATGACAAGAGATATCATAAACATCTCAAGAGAGGGAGAAGAAAGCATTTAATAAAGTTCCACTTTTATATGTGATGGAAATAATCAAGACTGGAATGAGAAGAACCTATAAATATAAATTGCAATGTTTTATAAAAAGATCCTACAGCAAATAATATATGTAATGTGAAAACTTTAAATGCATTTCTTTTCATATATTCAATAAGACAGTGTGTCTAAGATTACCCCTACTGTTCAGTACAGTTTTTCAAGTCTGAATAGTTCAGGGGGAAAAAAGGAGATTGTTTTTCAAAGAAAAATTTTTTTAAAGCATAGACATAGTTGAATATTACAACTTTGTTTTACACACATAATCTCTCTCTCTCCCCTTCTCTTACTCCCCCTGCCCCTTCTCCACTTTGTCTTTTCTGGCAGGCAAGATTTTATGGAGAACTTTGATATATGTCAGATTTTCTGTCTTTGTGAGTTAGTGTTTGGCTTTCTATTGAATAGTTTCTCATCCTCAGCTACAAACTCTTTGCAAGGCTTTGCTATGAATAGTCTGAATCTGTTTTGAAACACGCAAGTCTTCTGGTCTCTAGATGTAAACCTTCATATTTATTTTTTCTCGTTGTTGCTGTTCAGTTTATTTAGTTGCTATTCAGACACCTCGCTTATTTGTGTGTGTAATTTTTTAAAATCTATAATATCATTTAAAATGCTTTTCCTGATTTAAAAAAAAATTGATCTCTTCTCTCACTTCTCTACTATTTTCCTTTCCATAAAACATAATCTCCTTTGCTTCAGTTTCCAATGTTGCTTTCACCCAGGTTTCACTTTTCTGTCTTGCTTCTTTCTTGAGTTTTGCAAGCACATTTTTTTCCATCTCCCTGTAACGGTTCATTTCATATTCCAGTCCTTGTACCTTTAATTCAAAGCCTTGTTTCTGGAGGTAAACATTTTAATTCCTTAAGTTAAATGAAGAATTTAATTCCTACCTTTTTCATTTGTTACATTAAATCATTTTTTGTTTGGTTTTGTTACTGTGTTGCTCATTTCTGTATCATCTCACTGTTTTCCTTTTAGTGGACATTCAGTAATTAAAACAAAATCAGGGCAAAATTTTCCTAGATTATTGTTTAATTTTGAATAAATTTAGTTCTTCCTGAAAGAACACAGTGTTGGAGCAGGGTGTGCAGGTAAGTAAACATGTATGAAGATTCAGATGTGGACAAGTATACAGCCTCAGCTCCATGTTAGGCAGGGGAGGAAGTCAGCACCCAAAACGTTCTTGTATCTGAATTATTCATAACTACCTTGTATATAAAGATAATATCAGCAAGGAGCATCTCTCTTCTGGGAACAGAGACCTAGTTTTTGGTGAGAATTTAAGGAGAAAGAACAGATGACCATTTCCAGGTAAGTAATTAGGGATCCTGTGGCCAGCACCATAAAACTTCATTCTTTTTAAAACTGCAGAAGTCTAATTAACCAGAGTTCGAAATCTGGTCCTGAGAAAGCAAGCCAGGCATTTGTAAACCACTGAGGCTTTGAATTAGGTTTGTAAAAATACTGTGAAATGGAGGAGTAAAACTCACAGAAGAGACAAATTCACTGTTGCAAGAGGACCTTAAGAAGATGTCATGTTAACATGGGCTTGCATACGCACATCTCAAGGCAGGCTCAGTACACTCCAGTTCTGTGCCCCTTCAACTGTATATTTCAATAAAAATTACAGCTTCCCAACAGACATCAAGTAAACACATCCATCTAGAAGAAAGAGGTATACTCAAGTGGGAAGGATGGGGATGTTGTCATGACAACTACAAAGAGTATGCTATTAGATGGCTGAGTTAAATGCCATCCAGAGATCCTGGGCTCTGTGGCCTTCTATCTCATACCTTTAAAACTCATCAAAAATGTGGCCACTAGGATCTGTAAAGTGTGACCTAGTGTGATACACACTCTACTACCTTAATCCTGCTGTCCGTTTCTAAATAGATACAAATTAATACACACATGGGTGCCTCTGGAATGTCACTTTGTCACTGTCTGGCCAGTATGAACCCTTCATCTTATATAATATATTAATCACAGGTGTGTTTGCTTTCGAAATGGAGGGGCACAGATCTGGATATAGAATCAGATTACAAATTCTGAGGCACTTACAGGTGACTTGGCTCTGTTTTGTCCAAATTTATATTTTCTATATTTGGGACCAAGTTTTAATTCATCACTCCATATATTTAAAATATCTGATCAAAAAGCTTTCCTCTAATGGCTTGGGCAGTCTGATTTGGTCCAATTTTTATTGTATTTATCATATTATTAATTTAAAGGGATATTCAATGTTTAAATCACAAATCCTTTACTCTATAACAATTCACCTCAGTACAAAGAAAAAACAGGTAAATCACCCTATCTGGAGTATTTACAACTACCTTGTATATAAAGATAATAAGAAATATGAGATAGTTTATACACATTTTCTTTTTGTATATGTAATTTTTATGGTTATTTACAGCAGTGATTCCTTACAGAAGTGTTCTGTTTCCTTATACTTAGAACAATGCCTGGCACCAGTACCCTCTCAAAAATATAGCTTTGGAGTGAATACTTTGGATCCATTGCTTAATTGCAAACTGATATTTGAGCTCTGATACTTCAATTTCAGAAGCAATGCTTTGACCGACTCTGCCATACAGCCTCTAAAGGTTCTTATTCAATTATGACTTGTTTGTATTAAAGCTATTGACTTGTTTCTCTATTAATCTGAAACTCCTGTGGAATACAGACAATAATCTGGAAATTGGCTTCCATTAGGGAATCAAGCAAAGTACTCTCTTACAGGAGTTAGAGGTTGATATATGATGAACACTCAAGGGTTTGTGACTCAGATCACATTTGAATTTCAACTTGGGCACTGTGATGGCCTGAAATGTGTGTATCCTCACCAGATTTATATGTTGAAGTCCTAATTCCCAGGTGCCAATAATGTGACTGTGTTTAAAAATGGTGCCATTAGGGAGTTGGATAATTTCAAACAAAGCCATTAAAGGAGATCCTGATCCTGTCTGATGCCCTTGTCATAAATGGAAGCAGGGACACACAGAATAATATCAGAGATCTGCACATGGGAGAATACGCCCAGAGGGGGATCAACACCTGCTAACACTTTGGTGTTAGGCTTTCCGTCTCTAGAACCACGAGAAGATAAATGTCTGTTCTTTGGTTCCTCCAGTCTTGGGTAGCCTCATGCTCTCTCTTGCTGCAGGCATGTTGCTCTTCAACAGACCAGGATCTGTTCTGTGGGCCTAATTTGACAACTGTGGAAGTAGAGATAACAGGACATCTTGCAAAGAGTTGGGAGAGAACATGAGAATTTCAGAAGTGACATGAAAAGAACTTGGCTTATGGTTATTGCCCCAAATGGTCTCTGCTGTCTGTTGTGACCGTTACTTTTGCCAAGCATAGTGTTGGATGTTGCTTCTCCCATAAGTAAGTGTGCTGTGTCATCTTGGCATTTTATGTGCACACACACACACACACACACACACACACACATGTACACACACAAGATGTAACCAAAACATGTTATAAATATTTATATTTTTAAAATGTATTACAGTAACAGACACATTGCCAAGGATGTTGGGACAGGTGTGTTCAAGGTAAGGGGGTGTATTTTGAGGGAAATTAGTGGTAATGGATTTTTACTGTGATAATTTCTTAACATAAGCATTCACTATATGTTTTGATTATCTTTCACTGATTAAATACATGTTTATAGCAATTTTTACCAAATAAAAATATGATGGTATGACCTCACTCACCTTATTCACCAGATCTGGCACCACGTGACTTCTGCCTCTACCCTCAAGTCAAAATGACCATGAAAGGGGAATGTTTTGAATCAATTCAAGAAATTAAGGTACAGTGCAACTAAAGACACTCAGTTTGGATGTGAAATTCTATGGGCACCCTATGGACAAGGATCTCTGTCTTCCCATAGTTGTCGATGATAGCTTTTGTTTCACATTCCCGCCACACACAGAAGGAGATCAAGACAGAAAAGAGAAAAACAATCAAGACAAACTCATTATTCCTGAGTAATTCTGTTCTAGGACTTAAATACCCTGTACTTTCCAAGCTTTCTTTAGCCATGGCTTTTGTCCAGTTTTCTCTAAACTGAATTACCAGGACTTTAGCTGATTATCTCCAAGTGCTGAGGATGGGGTAGATGACACTTTGGTATTCTAAATTCACTGAGCTCTCAATAGATAATTATAGAAAATGACTTGAAAAGGGCATCAACTGGGGACAAAATCTACAACACCAGTGTGGGTATGCTTGTCCTTGGTGGTGGACAATGCCTCTATTTTGAGCTTTTGTATGGGCACTGGAAAATTGGATGTGAGACAAGAAGAAGAAATGAAGTTGAGAGCTAGGAAGGCCCACTCAGTTTGCAAATGTGAAGAAAAGCCGCAGGATGACTGGCAGATTTAGAATGAATGCAGAGCATGCACCTAGGTACATAGTCAGGAAGATAAAAGCAACCAGATGTGGTCAGAATGGAAGCAAGAATAAAGTGGTTTCAGATTGCTTTTGTGGCTCATGCTTTTGCGTCTCCTTGGGACATAATTGTTGGGCAGGTAGGGATCTGGTTCTTTCTAGCTCTCCTGAACATGAAGCAGTCTGAGCTCACTGCACCCTGAGAGGCCTGATTGTAATGATTTTCTCCTGAGATCAAAAGGGACCCAGGCAATGCAATTCTTTTGTTTCCCAAATCCTCCTCCCCTTGCACAATAGTCTCCTGGATTCTGTAGCTGGATTCTTCATTCATTATGGCCTGTCCTCTCATTTTACCATTATTATGTTTTTATTCTTCTACTTTGAAGCCCTCCTACTTCCAAAATCAGAACATCTCTGTGTTTACAATAATGCATTGAGTTTATCCCTCTCCAGGTAACATAGTCTGGGAGAAATGCTTTGTATCATTTCAGTGCTATCTGGCGACCGCACCATAAGAAAGGCAAATGGAGGCTTCTTGTCTGGCAACCTGAAAGTGATCCCACTTCCCTGCCAGGGCAGACAGCTGTTTGCGAAGATCCCATTCCCAGGAAGAGCTTTCACAGGTTTGAAAAGTAAAGACACATAGATCTGTTAGGCCTGACATGGGGATCAAAGATACAATACCCTGGTATCATTGTTGCTGATATAGAGGTATGATCAAATGAGGAAGATGCAGAAAGTCTACTAAAACAGTCTTGGAAAAAGTACTGATATGTCCTCCATATTCTGTTCCAATGAGATTCACCAGAAAATCAGAAATGCACCAGGGCTTCAAGTGCTCATTTTTTCTCTTTTTCTTTTTATTTGTCCACATTTGTGGTACATAATGATTGCTTTCCCTATGGGAAGTTAGTGCACGTATGTGACACATAACATATTTTAATTATTTTTATGCCTCCTTCCTTTCCCCATCCCTCCATCTCTGGGTCCCCTTCCCACCTGGAAAAGATCTATTTCCCGTTTCCTATTATCTGTCTTTTATTTTGCTCTTCAACTTATTTATACTTTTGGATTGTCATATAAGAGAAACCATGCAATATTTAAACTCTGTGTCTTACAAATGCTTCAAATTTATCCTTCTTTATGACAGAGTAGTACTCTATTGCATATAAATACTACAATTTCTTTATCTATTCATTTGTTGATAGACATATAGGCCTCTGCAAAGAATTAGCTATTGTGAGTTGTGCTGCTTTAATCACATGTGTGCATGGATCACTCTAGTATGATGTCTTTATCATTTTTCCTAGAAGGCACCTAGAAGAGGAGTAGCTGGGACAAATGTAATTACTCATTCTAGCATTCTGAGAAATCTCCACATTGATTTCCAGAATGGTTGCTCCAGTTTACATTGTATGACAGTTCCTTTTCTCCTGCAGCTTCACTAGAATTTAGTATTATTTGATGTCTTGTCAAACACTCATATCTTTGTATTTTACAGATTTTATGATTATTAGAAAGCTACTGGTGTGGTTTATATCTGAGTAATTCAGGTTTTGTGCTGAATATCATTTAGAGAAAAGATCCAAACCAGCCACACCATTCCAGTTATATGGACGTTCTTTACCATTAACATTTTCTTGCATTTGACTTTTTGGAGCATTTGGTAAAGGTTTCAAATCATGGTGACAGCCACAACCTGTGCTTAAAAAATTGAAACGGATGGACTTTGAAATCCTACCCAAAAGAGAACAAGATTTTCCAAAGAAAATTTCAAATATTGAAACATTTCTGAGGAGTATGGATGCTACATACAAGAATATGGTTTTACACCTACATATGAATTTATTTTTCTGGGGCGGGGAAACAATTTTCTAATCACAGATATTTTATTGGTACTTCACCTTATATTAGAACTGTGCAGAGTTTTGTATGCCTTTTTGGTTGTGCTTTTCCTGTTATTGAATGTCAACTTTTCGTATTTTCTTTCCACACAAACTAGAAACATTTTGTGTTCTCTCTCCTGAGAGACATGTTTTCTTCTTGCCTCTAGTTAGTCACCTTTTCTAAAATCACCAAATGTCCCCAAAGCACAGCCCACACAGATGACTCATGATTTCATAATGAATGTTTTGCAATATGGCTTCCACCCTTATTGTCAAGGTCACCTCATTTTATGACTCCGAGGCTGTTGCATTTTGTGTAAATAGTCTTTTCAGACGTGCCACCAGTCAGCGTTGTCTGCACTCTCCAGGCCCCAAAGATGCATAGCTCGACATGTCAAATAGCTCCTGTCACTTCCCCCAACCTCAGAGTCTGCCTCCTCCTCAACTCTTCTTGGTTTTCATAGGTGTTTTTTCCTTTCAGTGAAGTCCTTGTTCTCACCACTGTCAAAACTCCTCACACTTTCCTAATGCTTCTTTCTTCTAGCCAATGACCACTCCTGAATCTCAGAGAGCAGCTCTCTGAACAACGAGCCTGTGCAGGGATAAAGTTCTGGCATCTCTTTTGCCAAGCCAAGGCAGTGGTTGTCTCTGCTCCATCAGCCTTCAGGAGGTAAATTCTGTGAGTCTCACTTTTGCTTTTCTTTCTCAGATGACACAGACATCCTGACATAAACATCTTAAATCAAGAGTTAAGATTCTCTAGGCACAGAGGAATGGAGAACATCAGGGTGACATGATTGCATTAGCAAGGAAAAAGGAAGGAAGCATGCACATATACAAAGGTGTGCTTATGAACACATGCATGCTCTCTCTATATATATATCTCACATGCACACACACACACACACACACACACACACACACACACACACTCACTCACTCACTCACGTACATGCATGCTGGTAGTCATATACCCAGAGACTCCGCTCTGTACCCAGTACCTGTGAGTGAGTGAACGAGGTTAGACAGGAAAGCGCAATGCAGACTCCAATGTGCGTGAGCTAGCCTCTCCTGTAGTCCACGATCCCTGGGCCATGAAGGAATTAGTGGCCCTGAAAAGAACTCTAAAAGCCTCAGATCTCCAGGAACGACTCTTCCCTTCAAACAAGAAAGGAAATAGGGCCATTGCATCATGGTTACACAGAGCAGAGTGTCCTCTCTACAGTAGCTATCACAAGAACCTAGATGCTATGAGGAGGAGGGGTGGATCAGGCCTGGTATTCTGGTCCTTCCCATCACAAGAAACAGGGCAATGGAGAGACAGACAGATAGACAGACAGAGAAATGGGAAATGGGCTTTAAGGCCATCAAGGACACTAGAAAAGTCATCTTGAGGGTCCCAGGAGTCTCTCTGGTCACCTGACACTGGGCCTAGTTCCTGGCAGAGGGGGATGCCTCAGAAACCAGCATCCTCCCTCCACTGTCCCAGCAGTGTGAGCACAGGCTGTGAATTTGATCTTACTTTTCCCTAAGGACAGGGACATCTCCTGATCCCTAAATTATGTGTCATTTTACTAATCTTGTGAGGGTCTGTGCCAGGAATTCAACAAGGGTCTACACACTGAGCTACATCTCCAGCTTATTTATTTATTCATTTATTTATTTCTTATATTTTCAGACAGGGTGTCACTGTGACTAAATTTCCCAGGCTGGATTGGCACTTGTAATTCTCCTGCCTCAGCCTCCCAGGTTCTAGGTTGGTCTACTGATTTTAAGTTATAATTGTTTTCCTTTATTCTGATCATGGTGACTTCCTCCCCGTCTCTGAGAAGAGGCTACATCCCGCGAAACCACCCACAGCTGAATGCTCCGAGTGTGGGAGGTGAGTTATGTCATGGATGTTTGTATTCAGGAACACTCACTGGATGAGACTGTGATTTTTTAAAAAGTATTTTCTGAAAAGTAGAATATTTTGAGTAAAAATTCTTCAATTATTCTAAGTTCTTTTTTCAAATAACATCTCTAAAGTGAAGTATAGAGGTTTTCCCTTTAAATCCCAGGGATTTATATTATTTATATTTATATTTATATTTATATTTATAACTGTCCTTTCTTCATGGCAGATGTGAGATCCACCTGGACAAACAGGTACATTTCCCATCTTTGCTTTCTCCCCACACATTAAAGAACGGCTGTCGTCAAATCAATTTCTCCACCATAGTTGGTATTGCTCTTACTTTGCCTGTGTAGTTTCTTAGACCATGACTCAGGCATTTCATTTCGTTTCCCAGGTTTTCCCCACAAAACACCCTCACCCTATGCAAGGGGCAGCCACAGAGTCCTATACCAGCTTCTGCCTGTGCCTTTTCCATATCGGAAAGTGCACACAGCAGGCACAAAGCTCAGGAAGACCTTGTGCAATGCCAGTCCTGACTCTAGTGCAACCCAGCAAACATGCAGCTGGGCACACCTTCCCACTGTAAACCACATTCTCCTGTTCTGAGACTTCCCCTTTATCTTATTCTCCTCTGTTGTAGTTTTTCTTTCCATCTTCGCTGTCTAGTTATCAGATCCCTGTTGGACTTGTTCTAAAGAAAAGAAAGAATTAAAATTAAAACAACAGCACTTAAAAAAACAAAACCCCTTCCCTTTCACTGTCCATCTTATCAGCCTCCACTTCACTGCCTGCCAACTGAGATGGACTCCTACTGACCCCACTATCATCTCCCTGCCAGATCTTCTTTCTCGCTTCAGGAATCTTTCTCCTGTACAATAGAGTTTGTTCTTTAAGTCTGTGCCTGATCGCTACATTTCTGATTTCACATGTGGGGACAATTGCAGGTGTCGCCCACCCTCATCCCATTACATCTCCTGCCCTTCTTTAGGCAGGGCCACCTTTGTTTGCACATAAATGTATGGGATTAGGTTTCCTCAGCAATCCTGGGCTCTTTGTCCCTTGGGTTCCTTTTGTGTCAGGGCCTCCTAGACGGTGGGCTCCCTCCTCCAGTGTCTGATTTCCACATGCTACACCCTTGGTTCTTTCCTTCAGCGTCAGTGTGAAGAGGACTCCCCTGGGAGCCCCCATTCCTCCCTCTGCTCCTCATGTGGACTTAGAAAACACAAGATTCCTTCTGACTTCTGTTTTCCCACATGCAAAGCTTGCATTTTCATTTCCCTTTGGTACAAGCATTCAGCATTCAACACCAACAACAGGGCGTCACACTTGAAAGGGTGGGACAGTTAGTTAGAAGGAGAGGAGCTGAGATAGACTGCAGGAGTAAAAGCACAGTTTGTGACTCCAGGGCTCCAAGGAGAAATACCTGCTGGGGAGAGAAGCTGTGGAGCATGGTGAGCAGGAACAGAGGGCCTGGTAAGTCTCTGTGACTGTGTCCTTTGTCCTCCTGAAATATATGGGTGTGATGCAGATAGGACCATCCAGTGGTCACAACCGGTCACAGCACTTCAAGCTTCTAGTGCTCCTCCATATCTGACGCCAAGTTACACCTGGTTAATTAGAAGGGATAATTGTTCTGCTCATTCCTGCTGGTCTATTGAAAGGAACAGTCAATGTTTAATTTTTTTTTCTTCTTTTTAATTTTTTAACCAGCTTTGCAGTCTTACATCCAGTAATCTGAACAACTACTTTGAAGACAACAATATGCAATATAACAACCACTATTGAATTCCTATCATCTTGTTTAGTGAAATTCTGTGTTGTTTCTAATGTTTTTTAATTATTTTTTATTTTCTTTAAAATAAAAAAAAAATTTAAAAAAAGAAGGGAAGTGTTTGAACTCAGATTCACTTCTCCTGATGTACAACATTCTCTTTGCCTTTCAAAACCGTTCCAAAACCAACAATCTCTAGAAGAACAGAAAAATATGACAGGAAGGAAATTTGCAAGATGCTCATTAAGATTATTGCTTTGTAAATCATGTCTTCTCACACATAGATTTCCTCAGTCAAACCACTGTCCATCCTGACCCCTGTGTAAAAGCACACACAAAACATTCTAGCTATTCCTACAGCTTTTCAGTGAACTCAGAGATTAGATTTGATTTGGATTCTGCAAAAAGGGCTTTGTACTTTACCTGGCTTTTGTTAGGGGACAGCTCAGGATGTATCACTCAAGCGGACACTTTCTTGAGGTCCTGCAAACACAAGATCAGCATTTTCCCTAACCTAGGAGTGAGCACTCCCTTAAAATGTGTGCCATGGGCATTCTCATTTCCTCACATTTTAAATTTTTCATTATTTCTGTAAGTGCTCTAAAAATGCAAGGTTCTAATGCAGGGCTTCATCAGAAGTATTTTAAGGGGCCAGAAAACTTAATCAGTAGTTCCAACCAAGCCTTGGGTCTCAGGTCAGTCTAACAGCATATAATGGCTCACTTCAATGACCAGCATTTATTTGCATGGATTCAGGGGCTGGAGTCTCAGACCAAAGTACTGGCAAAGCTGGCGCCTAATGAAAGCGCTGTTCCTCTCTTACCCACGATGCTCTCATTGATTTCTCTTTATATGACCAAGTGAAGAATTGTCTCACCTGTGATTCTTCTTATAGCAGCATTCATCCCAGCTTGGGGGCCCTACCTTTTTGACCTCATCTTCTCCCACGGTGCATTCTCCTAATACCATTCACTGGTGACTAGGATTTTCACACATGAATTCTGGGGGGATGCAAACATCCAGCCTTAACAACTTGTTATTCACTTTTAATGACAGCATGAGGATAGTATTATCAAAATTATGTGGAATTTATGACTCAAAATAATGCTGCAGTTCCAGATTTTGTCTTTTGGTCCTTCCTGCTCCTCTCCCATGCAAAACATATGTGAGGATTCTTTTATCTGTACAATTTGCCTTGTTTGTTTTTTGTTTTGTTTGGTTTGGTTTTGTTTTTCTTCCTGTACCAGGAATCAAACTCACAACCTTGCACTTGACAGGCAGGCGCTTTACCGCTGAATTTTGCCCTGTTTTGGATTGCTGTATCAGTGATTTTCTACCGCTGGGACATGATATCCAATCCCCAAAGTTTAAAGGAAGAGAAGTTTAATTTGGTATATGGATTCAGGGATTCAGTCCACAGTCAGCTGGCTGTAAGGCAGAAGCATCATGACGGAAGGATATGAGGGAGCTAAGTTCCTTAGTTCATGGCATCTAGGATGCAGAGCTGGGGAAAAGCACCACATAGAAAGGGCTGAGGGACCAGATGTTTGCCCTACAATCATCCCTCCTTGACATACTTTGAAATGTGCTCCACACTCTCCTGGGCAGATTCCAAGCCAATCAAGTCAACATAATCTAGCTTAAATGTCACAACTGTTCTCATAGTGCTTTCTTAAATTCCATCCCTTTATTTCCATTCAAGAAATCATTTGATAATAAAACTATGGATTACTTTCGGAAACCACATTTAAATATTTTCTAGTTTAAATTTTAACTGTTAATAAGTTACTTTTCACAACTTTGTATCAAATTATTTTTAGATCCTTTTTACATAAATGATTGTAACACACAGTAAAACAAAACGTAGACTGCTATAATGTATAGATTCCATTAAGCATTATTCAGTAAAAAATATTACTAAGGACTTTGAATTTTGATCAGCAGTTTTAAGAACCTATGAGCTTTCAACTGAGTGAAAAGGGTCCTGTCATTTCATGTCAGATTGGTGATTCAGTGTCCAAGGACTATGGGGCTTCTATGGTATAACAATAGAATGACCCCTTTCTATGGAGGAATAAGGTATTAAGCAAGGTCATTCTATGCAAAGCCATAAATGATCTAGTAGGAGAGAGTGAACTGTGCTTTATTTAGAACAGGGGGCTGTCACTTAGCCTATGTCCAGACAGTGGCCATGCTGGTTCCAGACTTCCTGTCTGTCTCAGCTTCGGTTGGGCCACATCTTTGTGCTCCTGCCTAATAACATTATAAAATATCTCATGAAGTCACTGTCTCAGTTCTAGCTTGAAAAACAAAGCATCACATGCATGTGGCATAGGTATCCATCCTCAGTGCCACTCAAAACACAGGGTTTGTTCATCTCGTATAACTAGCACTTGCACTGTCAATTTTTCATCTACACTTTCATTTGTCCCGTCTCTATGTTACTTGACCTATTTCCTCTCATGCACATATTCAGTTCTGGTAAAATAGTATTTCAAGTGCAAGTTCACATATTTTGTATATTAACTTAAAACATTCCCATTTCTTTTCTGCTTCAGATTTAAGACTAGAAAATTCTTACACTTGCCTATTGAAATGATTGTGAAATTGTCACAAGTGTACACCATCGATACATGCCGGATATTTTTTCCTTCTTTACTTACAATATCCAGTTTGGCAGATAATAATATCTACATTTTTCAAATGTTCCATCCAAAGCTTAGTGAGGAAAAGTAACTGGTCTAATGTCACACCACTAACAAGTAGAAGAACCAGTGTTTAAATGTAACTGTGTCTTGCTCCAAAATACACGTTTTTTTAGCAAATCCTACAGCTCCTTCCATGAACTGCCTTGGAACAGAACATTTTTAATCTTTCCTGGTCTTTACTGCCTTTCAGAAGATACACATGTGAAGGTTGTTTCTAATTCTTTACTACTAACCTAGCCAGGCAATGCAGAGAACGCAACAACAAAACATGAAGCAGACACACAGAATTAATAAGTTTTAGTGAGTTGTTAAGATCATTACATACTGCTTCAATCCACACTGGCTTGATTGTCATTTCCTTATTCCTTACGTTCCTGTTGGTCTAAGAACATGGGGTTCTCCAGGATACTGGGAAGGGAACTTCCTGCTGGGACCTGCAACACTTCTATCCACTGATTACTTGGAAGAGATCTGACTCTTTCCAAAACCTAGAGACTTGGAAAACATTTGAGTCCCCTTTAATCAGGTCTTCATTACCAAGTCCTGAGAATATGTTTATAAGACCAGTATGAAAATTTCAGTGACATTACACACATAAGGTTATGGCCACACCCAAATCCTATCTGTCACTACTGAGAACTCAAAAGGCACTGCCATGGGTGAAATGTATTCTACTCCTCTTCAAAGGCCAGGTGGTGGTTGAAATCCTGAGTTACTAAGGCCAAAGAAATACAGCCATATAGCTTCCTATGCATAGATTTTGCTTGGCTACAAAGCACAATTAATTACCGGATCAAAATCAGGCTGGGATTTGCTTTGTGAACTGTTAAGCAGTTTAACTGGGTTGTGGAGAAAAACTCTCCATGCTATTAAGTGACCTTCCTAAAAGCTTATTTCTCTTCCAACTGTTCCTATTGGAATCAGTTTCAGGAGCCACTCACAATGAGCAGTTTATTAGCTTCCTAAATGTGTTTACTACATGCCAGATGTCTATCTCCCTCATGCCAGTCAGCTGTTGTCTTACACTGACCCCTTCAGTGGATGCTACTGTGCAGGATACATCACCGAGGAAGCATGTCAGACAGCAGAGTGTGGCAGGCAGGCCAGGTCCCAGGAGAAAGAAGTCATCACCCAAGTGTGGGCAGAGGGTGTGGGCTTGCCAGGCCAGGATATAATGAGGATAGTTAGAGTCCTGTCCAGGGTAGATTTAAAACTACATTATTTTCTTAGAATTCTCCATGTTCTTCAAGCATTCGTAATACCTTTGAGTAGATATAAACTGAAAAAAAAAGAATATAAAAAAACTTCCATTTCTAGGGTTATTGCACAGTGAGATTGAACTCAGTTTTTAAAAAATACAACTTATTAAAGCAAGACGTTCTGCATTAAAATGTTTTAAACCTTTGCTTTATCATTTATATGATAAGATGACCAATATGCAGGGCCCATAGATTATTGTGAACAAAATGCTAATTAATCATAAAATGATTTCTACTTTGGAACAGGATATATTTTGATAAAAATGGATTAAACGGTACCTCACAACAACTGCTTCAAATCTTTAATTCTTTAAATAATAGAATTAACATAGCAGCATATTTCATAGATTTTCATAATAAAGAAAACCAAATTACATGTTTTTCCTGTAATATTGCTTTTTCTATATACAAATGACAACATATCTATTGTTCCAAAAGGTCCTTGGAAATACTTTTTTATAATGGTGTAAAAATTTCCCCTAATAATTTCTACATAATATGTGAAACAGATCACAATATGAAATAGAGACTAGGCCACAGTAATTATGAGCTATCAAATATTTGCTACAAATTACTTTTGAAAATACATTGAATAATATTGTTTAAATATAATGGGGGTGAAGATGACAAATATTTTATACTTTTGTTATTATATGTTTACCATAAAGGTTATGAGCATAGTGCAATATGCTTTTTTATAGAAATAGATAAATAGAGGTATATACATTATGCTATTATGTCCATGTGATCAGAACAGAAAAAAATGGATTCTTAGTGGGTCATATATATTGTCTTTAGTGTCTATTATTTTTTAAGTTATAAAATCAAGCTTAGAGTTCTTTACTATTCTGAGATAATAAAATCCAGAAATAGGAGTGTTTTTAGGAAATCTGAACAGGGAGTATTTGTTCAGTATCATGGATATTCATCATGATTTATTTTTGTCACTGAACTGAAATCTAACTTTGATGTGGAAGAGTCATGCACACTGGGACAATTTTGGGGGGCAATTGACATTCTTGTCTATAAATTGAGGGTGTTTGAAACACCCTCTACTTCCCACCTTGAGTATTAATATTTAGTGAACACTTAATACATGTTCTATGAATCTGGCTGAGTTTATTGATGGGAAAGAAAGCCTTGAAATCAACAAGATTTCCAATCCAGTTTAAAAATAGAAAAGGCTCTTCTCCCTTTTTTTTTGTGCACACACACAGGTTGAGTGCAGTCTTTCTCCTCTGGAATTCTCACCCTGTCCACTGGTCTACTAAGCATCCAGCTTAGCCATGAACCCCAGGCTCCCTCATCCTTAGAATGATTTCTGCACCTGGCCCAGGATAGAAATGTGAGCCAATACTTGTGGCCTGGGATGTTCTGGCAGATGACCCAATGAGATACAACTTATCACAGGGAAACTGTGAAAGAACATGGCAGAGCCACAAGCCTAGTATGGTCACATACAGAGGACATAGACCTCTCCATCTATTCAACAATGCATAAGGCCACTGAATTTTGAAATAAGTTCTTCTTATCACTTTCTAGCTATAGAGAATAAAATTACTTTAAAACATACAGGGTATACTTTTCTAAGGTTGTTTATATAGACTGTTAAATAAATAAAATGCGTATGTACCTTACCACCAGAAAAGCATATTTTGAAGATATGACCATTACCCCTGGTAGTGCATTTGTGGGTATTCCTGGATGGATCATGGGGGCATGATCTTTGGTACTCTATACGGTCTCTTGACACTTCTCTCTGGCACTGTTCCCCTGCACTGCTGTCCAGCTACTATGAACTAAGAATCTTTCCCCAGCCACTTACTTTTATCATTATGTTCCTGCCTTGAAGCCAGCTAACCATGGACTGAATCTCAAAACTGTGAGCCAAACTAAATCTCTGCTCCCTTAAGTCGTGAACGTCAGGTCTTGCACCTCATTGATGAGAAAGCTGACTAATAAAGAAAAAAAAAAAAAAAACAGAAATGGTGAACAAATCACATGAAGAAAACAATTTGCTCCTTCCTCTGAGTATTCCAGGCAGCTCAGTCAGAAGAGACAAAAACCACCTGATTTATCACTCCTTCTTCTCATGAGCACTTTAGACCCTGTCACATATTTCATCTCTGATGCTTGTCCCAGTCAGTTAGCACTTATGACAGATCATCTTGACATCTTTATTGTCATATTGTGAATTTTATGACAGAAAACAAACTTCAGATAGACATGGCACATAAAATGCCCATTGAAGCTGACTGTAGATCTGGCTAGAAGAAGATAATAGAAGGAACTTAGCAGGGAGGAGCAAGCCCACCTGAGTTGGAATTCAAGATGGAATGGGACCCAGTCTTCTGCCTCAGTGGATGCTGCTTAGGCCAGCTCTGAGATCCACAAGGCTGAACAGAGACCACTCTTCTAGAATGTTCTCACGGCTCAGATATCCATTAGGGAGTCCAGGCAATGACTGCACAAGGTCTATACAGGGCTCCTGTGTATGTCCTCTGTGGTGTCCTCCTGTCTCTGGCTTCTTTTTGATCCAATAATATGACATGTCAAAGCATCTATGCTCAGCCCTTGTATTAGTCAGCTTTTTTGTTACTGAGACACAATAACTGACAGCCATAATTTAAAGGAGAGACTTAATTTGGCTCATGGTTCAGGGGATTCAGTCCATGGTCAACTGGCTCCAAGGAAGTTATGGTGAAAGGGTGTGGGGCAGCAAAGCTGCTCAGTTAATGGTGGCCAGGAAGCAGAATGGGGGAACAGCTCCAGAAAGGAAGAGACCAGGGACCAGATATAGATCTCAGTGTCACCCCATGACTCACAGAGAAGTGTGCTCCATTTATTACCTGGGTGGTTCCGAACTCAAGTAAGTTGATGCAGTCAAATTTAACAGTCACAGCACCCGGGAGCATACATCAGACAAAGGTGCAAACACCAGATCGATGAACTCTTCTTTCTTGATTACTTTAGAGAGATGGTACTGACCAGCCATTCCCATGGCTCCAGTGTCCTCCAGCACCCTGCAGCCAGCCTGCATGCAGAGCTTCCAACTCCGTCCTACACTTTGACCTCATTTCCTCTCTTCTCCTGTACTCTGTGTTTCCTTACTCTTGTGCCTTGAGGAAACTCTGCCTCCCCTAGCCTTTACTTCCCAGAGAACCCAGGCCAAGACATGAGGTCAGAGCAGAGGGTCAAGGCCAGCCCCTTGCAGAAGGGTGGATGAGTCTTTCTGATGGTAAGCACAGAGGCCAGGAAGCAGACACCAAAGAAACCAGATGAAGGAGATTTCCCATGCCCTTTAATTTATCTGGTATAAAATAGACTTTTAGCAGTTATTTAGAGAGAAAATAAGAAAACTAATAAAAGGGACAAATAAAACAACCAACTTGCCAAAAATAATTATAAGTCAGAATACAGGATCTTAAGAGAGAAGCAAAAAGAACAAAGGCATTTCCAGGTAGACAGGTGGTCTCATTCCAGCCTTCTTTTAATCTTGATTGTGAGCACGGTGCCTGAATCATATAGATACTAGCACAGATTTTAATGTTTTTAATTCACTAGGATCTCAGCCTTCCTGTGCATATAATATGAATTTCACCCATTTATCTGATTCAATTATTTAGTTAAAGTCTGCTTTTTGAGCACCCACTCTGTGCCAAGGAGAATTCTGGAACACGTTTTGGGAATGTATGTGCCTATACACACACACACACCCCAAGGCTATGGTTTTGGGGCCAAGTCTTCTGCTTACACACCCAATAGCTACTTTTTCTACTATCCACACCCCAGGATTTTCTGGAATTTTCCTCCTGAGCCTCAGTCCTGCAGCCCACATCCTTGTTACAGCTGAGCCACACTGAGTACAGCTGAACATGTGATCTACAATATCGACTCCATGTCCCTGTACTCAGCTTTGACGTCCCTGAAACAACTCGGGCAAGGCAGGTACCCCACCCCAAGGCTGTCCCTTAGCATTTCTCACATGGTGGAAGTGTCTAAATCTGCATGATCCGAAGTTTCAACCACTGCACACATGCAGCTCCAATTATTGAGGGACTGAATTTTTAGTTTCATTCTTTCTGTTTGTTTTGGCAGCACTGATGATTACACCAGGGCTTTGTGCATGCTGGGCAAATGCCCTAATATGGAACCACACCACTAGTCCTTTTAGCAAATATTACTTATTTTATATTAGAAAGTCATGTGGTTACCAAGGTCTGCTCTTTTCAACAATATAACTCTGCAACTTTCAGAGCCATGGTCATTTGTCAGATGTTAAGACAAATGTTTGTTTGCTGGGATGTGTAACAGAATACTAAGGCCTATTAATTTACAAATACTCATTTATGGCTTACAGTTCTGGATGACTGGAAGTCCAAGGTCATGATGCTGGTACACTCTATGTCTCTTAGTGACCATTTGCTTCATAGATTGTTTCACAGAATGGAAGAGGCAAGGGTGGCCCCTTCATTCTCTTATTAATGCATCAGTAACATTCATGAGAGCATTTGAACCTCTTGATCTACTCATGCCTACAGGCTCCACCTTGGAATACTACAACATCCAGATTAGTTTTCAACTGGAACCCGGGAAGGATGCATATTCAGACCACAGCATCAATATCAGTACTTTCCTTTCCAAGGATAATCCACACTCACCTCCAAAATCCAGGTCACTAGGTTAACGTGGTTGGCTGCTCAAAATCTCACATATGCAAAAAGTCTCATGGGAATATTCAAACTTTTAGGCTAAGAATGAGCAAAGCAAACAGAGAGGGAAGGATCACCATGAACTGTAAGTACTGGAGTATAATAAGAAAAGAAAATATTTTTGGTAACAGTCAATATCATAAATAAGTAAAAGAATATGAGAATTTGAGTTACTAAAAACATGAGAGAATGGCTAAGTGATCCTGTATTTGAATAAATAGCAGAAGTGCCCGACTGGGCTTCCTGGAAAGAGCAAGGTAAGAGAGGCTTTGGCGACAGAGCCTGAAACATTGCAGAAGGCGGGAACTGGGAAGTGGCAGGGTCCACAGGATGGGTTTTGCTTGGTGACATGCTGGAACATGACTGTTGGACTCTAACATACGATAGCTGAGTTTGACAAAATGTATGGATCATCTGTCTCCCATTTCCTTCTCCAAATGGGTTCATGGTTTGATCCAAGTTTTCATCACTTCCCTTAAATGAGAGAGCAGAATGGAAGTTGGAAACAGGATCACTGCAAGTGAGGTTCTCCCTGAGCCTGTGCAGTTCGTGTGCACCTACGAAATGACACCAATTATGTCCCATTATAAGCAGGAACAGATCCAAGAAGGAATGCAAAGAACAATGAGACAGTATCAGAGTCTGAATAGCAGAAAGGCAAAGGCAGGAAGCAAGCAAAGCATTTAAAGTTGAAATTTAATTATATTAAGTACTGGAAAAGTACAGCAAAGAAACCTCAAAATACCATAAGTCACTTACAATATTATGAAGTGGCTGAGGACACAATAAGACATTGCTACCTAGAGTGACCCACAGGCTTCCTCTCAACAGTTACCAGCCAGCACGGGGAACAGTTTGGTCACTGGCTCCACTAAAGCACCTCTGTCTCCTCACAAGCAAGGGAGAAGCCATCTACCCAGCTGCATGACAAGCTTTGGTTTGCAACGCTCATAATTTCAGAAAGAGCAGTCTTTAACACTGCATTTGATTTCTGGCCAGCAGATGTCCTACTCCATCAAACCAAAAGCAGAAGACCCCAGGCACACTCTCTCCATATTTTCAATTTTCTGGGCCTTGGTTCTTCTGGGAGCCGTGCAGCTCGTGGGGGCTGGCTGGCTGCCAAAGCAGCTGCCTAGTCTGGCTATCTCCTTGGCTCAGGTTCCAAGGGAGTTTCTGATCACCAGGCTTAATGGCATCCATATGACCCAAAAGGGCGGGCAGAAGGCACCACAGAGGAAGAGGACCAGCTCCCAAGCTCAGAGCACAGGATGGGACAGGAGGGAGGTGCCCCTCCTTCCCACAGCTGGGGTTTGGGTGGGTATGACTGCGATCATCTTCAATCATCAGATTGTAACCAGGAGAATCATTTCACTCCAGGCAGCAGGTGGAGGACTCAGTGCCCTGCCAGGAAGGCAGATGGCAGCATCTGGTCCTGGGCCACCTGACACCACTGGACGGAGGCCCAGGCTGGGCAGATGTGCCTCCTAGCCAGTCCCTTGGAGTGTGGTGGGGTTTACAGAGGTGATGAATGGCCAGGAGAGAACACAAGGATCCTCAGTGCTTCAGGAGGACATTGTTTTGGCACACACCAGAGACCACGGTGGGGACTCCTGCACACGGGGAGGTGGCCTTCAGTGTTCCATCACCATTAACATCAGCAAAGTTCTCTTCCCACAAGAACTGTTGTTATTAACACCCTCCCTTTTGTTAAGGTTAATCTGAAGCTCCACTCCAAAATGATGAGATAAGAAATAATATCCCTGTCTTAGATTCAGGCATATGAGCCAATTTTGTCATTTATGTGAGAAACTACAGGGCAGGAAGATAGTGGAAAGTAAATGGGGAGGTCCTGGGTAGGGTAGGAGGTTAACCTACAGGAGGAGGTGTTAAATGACTTAGCCCACTGGTTGGACACTGCAGATTGAAATCCTGAATTTCTTCCAAAAGAATGGAGAGAATGGCTGGTCATTTATCAAAACTAGTCCTATTCTGGGTCTACAGACCAGTGGCAAAGCTGCTTTTTGTATGGAACAGAGGAATAGAGAGGTAGAGGGGTTGAGACAAGATTAAAGTGATAAACCCAAGAAAAATAGGATGGTAGATGGTAGGGCATTCGTAGCACAAGTCTTCATCCTATGCACTTTGGTGAAGGTGTGTGGGCAGTCATGGTCACATTGTGGAGTCCTTACATGTGATGATTGCTTCCACTTACTAGACCGTGATTGTTTTGGCTCCTTATTAAGTATTAGTCCAGGCCATTGTATTATTTTGTTTTAAGAGGTTTTAACTAGTAAAATTTCATTACAAATGAAAAATACTTAATAAACACTGATTACAGAGTATCTACTTTATTGTCAGACTTTATGCTAGATGGGTTTAGACACATTCTTTTTTATTCCCTAATGTCCTTCAAGATTTCTATTATTACCTTTCTCTTATGTGTTTTGAAGCCAAGGTTAAAGCTCAGCTTTTCCACTGTAACAAAGGTAGGGAGTTATGGATATGTTTAACCATGTATGCCTGAATCTCTCTCATCAAATAAAGAATGCAGGGGCCCACTCCAGACCTGGAACACGCCATCTTCATTAATTTGATTATTTTAGCTATATCCACACTTTAGATATTCAGCATAAATGGCCTTTCCTTAGAAAGATAGAACTTCCATAATTCCCCTGAATCCCTTTCCCACAGTTAAGGATTTTCTATCCAGTCACGTAAATATTTTGCTAAGTATTTGCTGGTGATGATTTTTTTTTGGTGATTATTATACAATCTGTGATTGAAAAATGCAATAATTAATCCCCTTCAAAACACTCACCTTTCTTTTCAACACACTCATCCCATCATCCTTACCACTTTCCACAGAAGCTCTGGAGCTCTCTTTCGTGAGTGTCTTTAGTTGCACTGTCCTGGTTGTCTTGATGCTGTGAATTGATTCAAAAACATTTCCCTTTCATGGTCACTTTGATTTTGGGGAAGAGCCAGAAGTCACATGGTACCAGATCCGGTGACTAAGGTGGATAAGGACACAGTGTCATGTATTTATGAGGCTTCCTTTCTGTTTTGTGTTGCTAGACATTAACATTCATCATAGATTTTTAATCATATCTTATAAAGACACTTAGGAAAGAGGACTTCCAGAGCTGCTTCAGAAAGTAGCAAGAAACCTGGAATAAATGTGTTCAAAGTGAGGCTGTTGAGAGCAATTAATGTCTTTTATTGTGCTGTATTTTTAAATCTAAACATTTGGTGTATATTTTGCTCTTGCCCTGTACTCAGTGGCTAGCCCATAACAAGAAGTTTGAATTGATCAAATGAATGATAACTATGTTGCCTTAATGGTCTAGGATCCATACTGTGCCTTAATAGGATTCTTGTGCATTTCTAGAACTGGTCATGACTTTCAGCCTAATCCTTTTTGTCTTCTAATCTCACACTGAAAACCCAAACTTGGCACTGATATTACTTGGATACCTCCGTTGAAATCTCTAATGTGCATTTCACCCATAAAATATTCACCAAGCCAAAATCCTCATTCATCTTCATTTCTCACTAATCATCATATCATATATGCTCAGTTACTAGTAATAAGTACCCAAAGTATTAAATATGTAGTTGGACAACCTGCTACATTATTTACATAATAGAACTGTGGTGGGCATAAATGTTAATAAGCAACTATGCAATATTATTAGTGATCACTTACACTTGCAAAATGATAAATTATTCAGGAACCTCTTAATTCTTGAATGTAATTTTATATTACATGGAAACTATCAAAGGTATATTTTATTCATAGCAGGCTCTCCACATTTATACTTTTGACAGGTTCAATCATCTCACTCTCACTTCATGATTAAGAAAAGTTTGTGCTACAGAGACTCAGATTAAGTTTGTAAATTGCTGGTGATCCCAGGTTTTCTTGCTGAATGTTCCCATACCTTTGTGCTCACAGAAGAGGGACTTCAAATGCTTGCAAGGTGACATCCTTTAACACTTTCAGGCTAAAAGCAGCACATACTCCCACAGGGTTGGATGAGATTTTGTGAGGTGATGAAAGCATATGTTCCAGATATTTCCACAATCTGCATATGTATTTTCAGGTTATTGAATAATGTCGGGTAGTTCTGTCCTCAAAGTCTGAGTTGGTGTTTTAGCAACAGAGAATGGCTTCTCTCTTGATGAAATTTGGGGAAAAAAGATGTAATAATTTTTCAGCACTTACTATCTGCCATATAGTGTACTTCTTTTTTTTTATTTTTCCAACATTTCTGATATAGGAGATTTATTATACATCCTCTCAATCTAAAGCTAAGGCAACAGCTTTGGTATCAAGTACCTTGCCCAAGGTAAGTGGCAAAGTGGATATCTGAACCTTGATTTACCTTAGATCAAAACTTCTGCTCTTCCCATTATATCTCTGACCAAACAAGACAACACAAATTTTGCAACAACCTCTGTTTTTTGGGGGATTTCAAGTGTTATTTTTTTCAAGCACAAATATTTGCAAGAACTCCCATACTATGAGTGAGGAAGCTATTTGGAGATTTAAGACTAAATCTCTTACTCCACAAATTTTTAAAGGACTAGAAAATGTGCATATAATTAGCATTACTTTTTAAGTAACATCAGAAGTAATAGGTTTGTGTTTTGGCACTTTAGATTCAACATCAGACTCATGAGCGCATCTACTAGCTACACAGGGCCGCACCTAGCATTACATTGACGTCTTTCCCCAAGCATCCCAATCCCAAAGTTCAGATGCTCACATCCCTTCTTCTACATTGTAGCCCTACTCTTATGATCTGTAGGATTCCTGTACCTTTCCCAATTCCCTTCAATTCTCATGAATGGTTTGGCTTCCTAAGTCAGTCATGTTCACTCAGGGAACTCTGGGAAGATGCATTCAGGGCCCATCTGCCCCTTCTAGCTGATATAGGAACTTCTCCTCGGGACTTTGAGGGAATTTCTCCATCTTGGAGACAGTGTGCCAGTGACCAGGCTATTGTACATTTTATTTTCTTCTTTGCCATTAATAAGACAACATTTTCCCCCACCTCATCACCTTCAGAAACTTTCGGTATCTAGGTCAGCCGTGGTTATCTCCCCTGATCTGTTGAAGAGGGTCAGTCCAAGGGCATGCTTCTCATGTTTCTTGTCCCTGGTTTTTTATCTACTTCTATCTGTTTGCTTTCACAACAGTTTCTCAGGAGTTAGGGAAATGTGAAATTCTGCCTTGATGATCGGGGTGGAATCTTACGCTTCAATTCTAAACCAGAAACTGTTGGGAAAAAGACAGACATAAAGGTAAACATTCTATTGAAAAACATCTCAATCTTAATGCTTAAGATTATTCTGGCTAATTGAATAACCACTACTGAGATTTGTACAGGGATTTTTTTTTTTTTTTTTGCTTATTTGTAATTTCTCTTTTTTTTCTCTAGATCAGTGGTCCTCAAATTCAACTAGGTATTGGAATCCCCTTAATAATTCTGATGCTCAGCCAACTCTAAGAGCCACTGTAAATCTAAGAGCAGAAAGCAAAGCATAAATAAATAAAAGTAAAAACAAAGTCTTACAGTATAAGGCAGTATCAACATTCTGGATGCATTCTGTTTGAGAGATAACTATTTAGAAGAAAAACTTAGATTCAAACAGAAGTTGTCAACCTAAGGTTATTAATCCCAGAGTAACTATCAAATAGCTCTTTAACTTATTATACCTACCAATTTCACATTTCAGACTCAATAAGTTTAGCACTAGGATCTTTGTAATATTTCTAGTAATGTATATGAAAAGCCACAGCATGTAGCAGAAAATATCTGTAAATCTACCCAAAATTCTCAGTGGAATAAGTCTGATGGGTGACAATTTCAAATAACAAAAGAAATGGAGTGCAGCAATCATGTCCTGGTGTCCATGGTACTTTTGTAAGGTCTGTGATGGTCTCCAAATACCTCACATGCCATTAGTTGCACAGCTATGTGTCCTGTCACTTTATTGTAGTTTTTTTTTTACTGAAAAAATTATTAAAAATAGGTACTTAATTTTAACATTTTAAAATCTTTTTTTATTTTAAAGAGAAAAAAGATAGGGACATAAAATGAAAGCAAGTTTCAAAAAGTTTTATTTAACATTTTTTGTTCTGATGAATAAAACACTCTGTTGAATGAATTAAACATTATTTTAAAAAGTATCATATCTTCTTCCCCTGGAAATCCAGGGAACAATAATAATTCATGTGACCAAAGAAGAAAAATATGCAACCCACAGTGTAAGTGACACATTTATACAGATGATCCTTGATGTCGAAGGATGTTACCTCCTGGTAAACCCCGCCATGAGTTTAAAATGAAATTGCATTTCTTGTTCCTAATCTGCTTGGTAACACAGTGCACTGTAGAGCTGTGGCTGTTTAATTCCTGATCACAGCAGTGATGCAGAGCTGCAGTTCCCTGCAACAGCCCAGTGTGGTGAGAGATGTTGCTCGTCCAGGAAAGAGAAAATCCAGAACTTACAGTGTGCTTTATACTGAATGTGAATTGCTTTCATTACCATCATGTAACCAAAAATCCTAAGCTGAAGTTTCATAGGTTGGTAACCCTCTCTGTATATTCAGCCATCGCAAAGGAGGAGAATATAGCATTTGTAAACTAGATGTAGACAAAATAGGAAATAGATGTGAAAACTGAAGCATTCTTAGTTAGAAGTAGTGACAACTATATAGCTGATACCAGGCAACTAGTTGCTCATACATGATATAGTTTATGGGAATCAATTAACCAAAAATATAATTAAAAGCATGTTTTATATGATGTCTTAATTTAAAGAAGAACTTATAGATTTCTTCAAAATGGTGCAGTACATCCCTGGACGAGTTCTGCTGAGTTTTCTTCAGTGACCTCAGTAATTTCGTCATTACTAGAAGACCAGTAAAGGTGCTTTTACAGATTTGGGGTTAGCCATTGCAAAACCCCTGTTCCCAGGCCTCTCTAGAGCATTGGGAATCAACTTACTTTTCATCTAGAGTTGAAAATTGGCTCACGCTTCCTGTTTTGCTACCTATAAACACAATGTTATGTGTTTGTTTTGATTTGTGTTATTTTCTGGGCAACCAAACTATAGAAGTAATTTTAGATTCCATCCATCTCTGAGGTCAAATTGATTGAAAATAAGAAAAAAAAATGAAAATACCTCAAAGGCCTAGATTCTACAATCCAAGGTACTGAACTTTGCTCCCCATTCTACAGGAAGAGGAAGTGGTAGAGAAAATGAACAGACATGGTGACTGTTAGTTGAGGTGTACCAACGTGGTTGGAGTAAAATATCTAGCAGATAGGTGAAGCACAGTTCTGGGTGTGTCTATGAATGATTGGCACGTAGGTCAGCAAATTAAAGAGGGAAGACCTGCCCTGGATGCGAGTGGACACTAACCAATAGGTTTGTAACCTGGATGGAATAAAAAGAGTGAATAATTATGTCTGCTTTGAGGAACTCCAGTCTTTCCACGCTGGTCCATCCTTTGCTGCCATCTCATTTGGACATTAGTCTCTAGATTTTCAGTTTCTTTAGTCACCCAGCACAAATTCACATTGGCAGCTCTCCAGGAAGCTTCCAGACCTTTGACCTTCAACTCACTCTGCATCCTTTATCCATCTTGTTCTAGGGCTTCCCGCTTCTTGCACTGATCATCGACTGTCTCCTCCAATTCGCTGGCTTTCAGAAAACCATTGTAGATTCTCCTGCCTTTGATCCAGTAAGGTACCCAGTAAATCCTCTAGCATAATTAACCATATATTTCGATTGCTTCTGTTCCTCAAGAGAACACTAACTAATGCAGAAACTAAAATGTAGTGAGCACCTCAGATGTTCTAGTCTCCATGTTAATTGCCTTATGCTTACTCTTTCACTAAAATTCTGAATCAACATTTTGAAGAAAGTTTCACCATCTGTCTCAGAGATCAGAGCTCAGAAAGGTTAAGGAACTTGCAAACTATTACAGAGTCAAAATGCATCAGACGTGTTATTTGAGATCTGACCCATTCAACTTGAGTACATTCCGATGTCTCCATGTTAACTTTGAAATGGGAAGAGAAAAGAAAGAAATGCTGAAAAATGTTTCCACCCCAGGTTGCTTCTTTGTCTCCAATGTGGGTGGGCTGCAAGCCTGTCCACACTGGGTGTGTGTCTTTTAACCCTGAAAGCCCACACCTCTAGGGTATTTCTTGGATGGTACAGACCTTCACAAATAGCCATAATGGGCACTGCTCAGCAAGCACTGGGAACAGCCAGTGGTTTGGACGTCCATTTCTCTCCTTTGGAAGTAGACATATTTTACTGTAAACTTGTACCTGTTATTACTGCTTTACTTCTGAAGAAGCTGGAACTGTGGCAGATGAGCTCAGGAGGGAATGGCATGGATTTTCCTCCTCAAATTCCCAGGTTTCACTGAAAGAAGAGTTAGTAGAGAAAATTTCTCCAGTGCTTATAAAGAAAAGCCAAGATTGTGTAATACTGGAATAGAGCTAATAGAGAGCTAAAATTCATTTTCTAGCTCCACCGTCTGCCTAAACTGCCCTTAACAAGATCATTTTCTGTACATGAAATTTTGTACTTCATTACCCCTAATTACATCCTTTAAAAGGCATTCTTTGAAAATGCAGAGTGAACATGTAGTGTAGTAAATACTTATCTTTCCTCTATTCTTGTTAATTATTGTCTTATTCTTGAATCTCACTTCAGCATTTATCTCTTTCTATCCCCAGTAAAACACTTTATTCTCACTTAAATTTCAGAGACTTTTTTTAGGGTTCAAGGAGAAAAAATTACCATTATTATGAATATAGAAGAAACACTCCTCTTTTATTTCCATCCTTTTGTCATTTTCTTTATCCTTTGAATACATCACTTCCCATATTCTACTGTATGACATAATCACATAGTTCTCATATGGACTGCAAGACTATCAATTTCTTAAGGATAGGAGCAATATCTTACAGATTTTGTGAATGTTTACAGTACACAAATTGGCATCTTTAATAGAAGATACATTTGACAAATATTTGTTGAATACAATCACAGTAACAAGAAATTGTTTCTTGCAAGGTACCCTGCTTTATATTGAATATTCAGAAATATTGTTGAATAGAATCACAATAACAAGAAATTGTTTCTTGCAAGGTACCCTGCTTTATATTGAATATTCAGAAATATTAAAAATATTATACCAATTTTGGGATCATTTTTATTTCTTTTAGTCCACCAACAATTCAAAACTATTTTCTCATTTCTGTTCACAAATATTCATTAATAATGATGTTATGCTTATATTGGTTTTTATACCCATATTTTTACTTCCATTTCTTCACCTCTCTTTGTTAAGTTTATTCATCTTGGTTGTACTTTCTGGGTGTTTTCTTGTGTATCTGTTAAATGTATTTGAAGAAGTTGAATTAAAAATTGTATCTAAAGCCAGGTGAGGGACATGCCTGTAATTCCATTACTCAGAAGGCTGAGGCAGTGGGATCACTGTAAACTCGAGTCCAATCTGGACTACATAAGTGAGGGAAAGGCCAGCCTGAACTACATAGCAAGACCCTGTCTGAAAAAAATTAGATCTAGTACTCTGAGTTCATTTGTTTATCTAGGACAAATAGAACTATCATCGCTATTTCTCTGATATATTTCTACTAATGCTTCTGATAGTACCAATATATAGTTGGGGACTGTTAAGTCACATTACTCTGATAAATCAAAATGGTTTATTTTCAGTAAAATACTAGTTTTCTTTAGCCAGGTTCACAGGATTCTCCTACTCTTGTATTTTGGAAGTACTGGAATAGATATCAAATTATATATCTTCTTCCAACATGTGTATGATAGACTGTAGGTTCTTATTTTGTAGTACTTTCAATGAATTAATTCTCACAATCAGTTATCATGTGAAGACTATTCTCATATATATGAGAATATGGAGGCTTCTGGATGTAATTGCTCACAACTAATAGATGGTAGATCTTGGATGTGGCTTATAATAAGCTAGACTCTGAATCCTGGTGTTACACTTTCTGTATAGATGTGCCCCCTAAGCCGCATACAGTCATAGTTGGAGCTTTTCCAGAGGTGACTGGATCTAGAATGTGTGATGCCCAGATAAAGGGTATGTGATTACAAAATTAGTCACTGATTGGTTTGGCTTAGTTCTAAGTGTGAATATTGGGAAGGCCCACCATGGGTGTGAGTGCTACCTGAGCTAAAGGTGTATAGTCTGGATATAATACAAGGGACAGGCAGAGGGCTGCTGTGGTCCCTTGCTACTTACTTCCTTCTGCCTGCCATGAACAGTTTCTCCTTTGTGATGCTCCTCTGTCATGCCGTCATGCTTTGGAGACAGTCAACTATGAACTTAAACTTCTACAAACTGTGAGCTAAATATATCTTTCACACTTTAACTTTCAGTATTGGGTATTATCTCTCAGCAACAAGAAAGGTAAATAAAGCAGCTGATCTGCAACAACATCTCTATCATCTTTGCCTGGTGGAAAGTTCTTGAAGTGACAACATGTTTACCCATTACCTGCTTTTCTAAAAACATCATGCCACCAGTAAAACAGCTAATGTAATCAGATACACTTGCGGATACTCACAGAGATGTATAAGTACATACCAAAAGCTATGCCATGGAATGGGGGAAACTTTGCTACTTCCCCAGTTAATTTAGAGGATTTTCTAGTAACAATCTCCCCAGTTTCCAAGTTTATATTGACTGAACATTATTTCTAAGTGCTATAATGTAAGGTAAAAAATGGTTCATCAGACACTGCAACTAAGTCCCAAAGAAATTGAGACCTAGATTTCAAATATTAACATATTTCCTGTTTTGTAGATCTTTCACAGATAATCATACCTGATTTTAATATTTTAAGATTGGGTCTGATGACTTTTTTCATTTCTAATGCCTATGTAGTTACTATGAAATGCTAAGACTTAAGTTTCTGTTGATCATGAACTTCAGCTCATGTTTTCTCAATTATAACACCAAGAATAATTCTTTGAATAGTAACATGCCCATCCACCCTAGAGACTACACATACAGTTTTCCTAACTAGCTCTTCCACTGTTCTATATGCCACTAAAAACTCTGTGAGTGCATGTTGGGGGAGAATAGGAAGGGGAGAGAGAGAGACAGAGAGAGAGACAGAGAGACAGAGACAGAGAGATGAGATTAAGGAACATGTCTATGTTTACTAAAAGTAAATAAGCATTCAGAAAAAGAGCTCTGAGGTGGTCAATGGACAGGGATGCCTGATTGTGGCAGTCACACTCTACTGTCAACCTAATTCAATTAGAAGCCACTCAAGAAATTAGTAAAACACACTACTGGGTGTGTCTGAGTGGGTCATGGAAATGCGACCTTGGGGTCCACATCTGGGCCCTGTCCCCTTCCCCTTTGGTGCTGTCCCCTTGCTCTGTTTCCTGGCCACCATAAACTAAGCAGCCTGGACCCCCCATGACCTTCCTTCCACAGTGATGTTTCTGCTTTGGAGCAGTAAGCCATACACTGAATCCTCTGAGACTGTGAGCCAAATTAAATCTCTCCTCCTTTTTAAAGCATGTGTTTCTGGTACTATGTGCCAGTGACAAGAAAGATGACTGATGGATGCAAAAGAATTAGCAGTCCTGAGTGATCAGCACACTGATGCTAACCTGCTACTGTTTTTTGTCCTACAGAACTGAAGTAGGCTATAGCCAGAGCAACACAGTGAGTAATCACCAAGTGATGTTTACGAACTCACATGACATCCATGGAACATGTGGCAAGGGTATTTGAGGCATTATCAAACACCTGGGGATTCTGAATTCTTCATTTCTTGCTTGTGTGATTTATTAACAGCTCTGTAATGTAGATAGAATGCAACACTAAATTATAGCAGTGGATGGGGATCTACACTCCACAGCCTAAGCTATTCAGGGTGCAGAATATCTGCAACCTACTTGATCATTTTTGAATCATCAGCTCTATCTTTATGTTAAATTAACAATTTAACAGCTGCTGTCATCAAAATTCTTTTGTGTCTACCAACATGATACTGTAATTTTTTTCCTTAAATGCAATTTCCACGAACGTTTCTGTGTCTTTTTAGTCCCAGATTACTGATTTGCATGTTTCCTCAATTTGTATACAAATGTTCAAGCATTTATATACCATCTAGGGAGTGTGAAACACCCTCCAGAGCTCTAGAGAATAATTGGATCCATCTTAACATTCACTTACTTAAATTTCTTTTTCATTAAGGACAGGTGATGAATGAATGCAGTACGATATGCACTGCTTGGTAAATGAGAAATAAGCCAAAGCAAAAAATCACCAGCAGATCTATTGTCACATGATTCCTGTAGGTGAGGAGACTGGAAGTACCAGCAGGTTAGTTGTGCAAGACACACATCTATTCATCTTTTGTGATAGTGTGCTTGGGCTGTAGTAGCAAAGTAGCATAGCATGGGTAGTGGAAACAACCAAAATTTCTTAATAGTTACAGAGGCTGGAAGGCCAGGATCAAGTTGCTGGTCATAGTCTCCATGGTGTGAGGGCCAGGAAATGGATACATTCTCAAGAAGTACTTGGTTTGTGGGAAGAGAGGGACATAGGAACAGAGGCAGAGAAACACAGGGAGAACTCTGTCTCCTTTCATAAGGGCAATAACACCTTTAGACGAGGGCCCCATCTTCCGGATCACACTGAAACCTGATACTTTCCCCAAATCTCCATCTGTGAACACTGTCACACAGACCTTCCATCATATGAAGCTCGGGAGGGACACAGTTGAATTCACAGCACCTTTTATATCTCAGAAAATATTGCAGCTTTCAATACAGCTTCCTCAAAAATTGGTCAAATCTCCTGGGTTGAAATGAAGCATTAATTCGGAGTGCACCTAGATTTTCAAGAAATTTGTGGTATATTTTTGAGAAAAGTCCCTTGAATTGGCTGTTGGAAATATAGGACTCTGGAGAACTGTCCACAGTGGAGCAGGCATCTGGCTGACTCTCAGAATGATCTTCCATCCTAAAGTGAATCATGGTGGAGACACACCATGGATAAAATCTCCACAGTAAGTGACAGTCTGGCCCCCTTAAGCAATTCTCAACACCTAAGTGGTTCATATAGGGCCAAATTGGAGATGATGGGACCAGACAGTGTGGGAAGAGCTGGGCAAGATGAAAGTGAGGAGCCACAAGACCATTTGAGGCCAAGTCATTGGGAATTCATTGAAGCCAGTGGTCAAAGGAGCAGGGGAACCAAACCTTGACATTAGGTCCAAAGGGCTGAGGACTCGGATGGGGTGACAGAATAAAGAGTTCCAGGAAAATGGGACAAATTGGAAATAAGAACAGTCCAAAGCTATGCAGAGACTCAGGGTTACTGTTCCAGACTGCTTTTGACCATACATAGCTTGCCTTACCAACTTGGGTGCACTAGATGCAGGGAAACTTAGCATGTGGATTAAAGCATCAGAGGCAGCATAGACCTGAACTCAGTGCTCCCAAAGGGGCAAATGAGCAAGTGAGAAAGCTGGCCAAGCACTGTGACTCTCAGGATTTTGTTTAGATATGAGTGATGTCACATTTCTTCACTGTGTCCAGATGTTTACACACAGGATCCTTGTGTCACTGGGCAAGAATGAGAAGACACTTTCCCTACAGCAGACACCACGGGTTCCAGGGAGAGGCAGGGGTGCACAACTTCCTTACAAGAAGGCAGATGGAGCCAGGGATATAGCTCAGCAGCCCAAGTGCCTGCCTAGCAAGTTCAAGGTCCTGACTTCGATCCCCAGTACAGAAAAAAAAAAAAAAAAAGAGGCAGATGGAATACAAGGGGGAAATAATTCTGTCCACCATATCTATTAAAGTACTTTGTCACTTAAAAGTATCTTCATCTCTCTTGCACTTTTATTTCTTTTTTCCACTTGCTTATTCAAAATCCATTCTTGGTAAGGGTCAAAGAAAAATCTTCTTCATGCCTTTACCTGAGAAGCCAGCCACAACTGAAGAATGATTAAAAGCAAAGACAAACAGCACACTATGATCATAAATTCATGATGAAGAATCTCAACTTCTCTATAATGCTAGGAAGGCTTATTGGGGTTTTTTGCCCCAATAACCAGACTCCTCTAGCCTTTGCTTCGGTTTCCTTAGACCTTTTTTCTGTTCAAATCCATTGCCCACCACAGTTCTGTAGACTCCCCATCTGCCACCAACAGTGCCTCCATTCATCATCAGATAACAGAAGACATCAAGTGACAAAATAGCAATATCACCCAATCACTAAATTCAAAAGTCTGAGAAGGTTTTTATATTTTTCCCTTCTCTTATCTTCATTCAATCCAACCAACTTGAAGCTATAATAGAATGTAACATCGCATGAGCATGAATCCATCTACTTACCAGTTCCTCTGCCGCCATCTTTGTTGAGAGCAACGCCCTCTTCTGGGCGCAGAGGTCTGCCCAGTGCTCTGCTTGGCTTTGTCCTCCCTCTCTTTCAAGCTCGCCTTCATTCCACACAGCAACCAGACAGCTAAGCTGAATTGGACACTTCAGCTGAACACCAGCAGTGTCTTCCTTCCATACGATCGTGTAATCTCAGAATCCAAAATCCTTAGCTGGACGTCAAGGCTCTCCTGGTTCATCTCATGCTTCTTCTGTGTCTTCCGCCAGGTCTAGACACAGGGGCCAGTTTTTCATTTGAATCGAGCTGTTTCTCACCTCAGTCCCTTTGCTTCATGCCCTTAGAAGTATTCCCTCCTCATAATGCCTTCCTAAGCAGATTCGAGACTGAACATTACCCCTGGAGAGACACCTTCCCTGCTCACGCACGAAGAATTGACTCTTACCCCAGCCTCTCCCTAGAGCCGTTCATTTCCGCCTTTCCCAGAACTCCTAAGGATATACACAACTTTTCACCCTCTACTCCTCCACACTGTGCCTTCTGGGATATAACAAATATACAAATTGTTTTAAAACGCATTCACTCAGCCTTTGCTCAGGTATAAATGTAAAATTTACTGTGAGGTAGCATTTTAAGGTATCTTTTTTTGTATCATGCCTTGGGGAGCAGATGACCTTTGAGTCCTTTCTTTAAGATAGAGTTTAAACTCGGTTTGGAGCCACATGCCTTTCCTCTCAGCGCTTTGGAAGGCTAAGGTAGGAGGATCACAAGCTGGAGCTGCCAGCCTGGGCCATGTAGTGACTTAGCAAGAATCTGTTTCTGAATAGAAAATAGTAATAGAAAAAGGCTAGGGGGCTGGGGATTTAGCTCAGCGGCAAAGCGCCTGCCTGGCAAGCGCAAGGTCGTGAGTTCGGTTCCCGGTACCGGAGAAAAAGCAAAAAAAAATTAAAAATAAAATAAAAATAGAAAAGGGCTGGAGGTGTAGCCCAGTGAGAAAGCCCTGGGTTCAATACCCAGTACTACAAAAAATGTTTTTTAAAAATAGTTTTATTTGATGACGGGAGTAAACTAACCCAGTCTCTGGGGATCCTAAGGGAAGAGGACTAAGTACAAAGAATAAATGATAAATAAATAAAGATAGCTGCAAAATGCCCAGAAATTAGGGACTCAAGAGGGACTGCTCTCATTTTCCAATTTTTGACAAGTTTCTGTTCACATTTTACTAGTGACACAGACTCTGTAGTCTCTAGAATGTAATGGGAATAATGAATTTTGCTGAAATGTTTGCTTCTGTCTAAAACTATTGGCATTCCTGTCAAAATAACCAGAACAATAAGGAAGGAGTTGAGGACTAAAGAAAACGAATAAAGAACTTGGGGTAAAGTAACTTTGGAGCCATGACTTGCATACTGGTGGAACATTTTTTCTATCTCAGATCCACAGACAGCCCCAGGGGCAGCCAGTGCAGAAAGTAGGTACTTCCTCTTCTGATGCCACTCTGCAGGCAGCTGAGCACATCACAGGGTTGGTTGTCTCTCTGCCTCTGCCTCTCACCTAACTTATGATTCCCAGAGGACCTATGAGGAATGATCCAAAATTACTGTGAAAGTTTAAAGTGAAAAATTATTAGAGTAAAAGATGCCTTGCCATAAATCTACTTCAGAATCCCCACCCCCCGACACATTCATCTCATCACCTTTGCCACTTTCTGCAACAGCTCTGGAATCCTCTTTCCTGAGGGTCTTTAGTTCTGCTGTCCTGGCTGGCTTGATGTCCTGACTCAGTTCAAATGTTTCCCTTTCACATTCATTTTGACTTGGGGAAGAGCCAGAAGTCACACAGAGCCAGATCCAATGAATAAGGTGAATGATGATGCAGTGTCATGTTTTCTACGAGCCTGTCTTCCCATTGGATGGCACTCACCAATTCACCATATTTATTGTTCACCTCTTATATAACTTGTGGTACTGTCTTTCAGAAATAAGCCTTTTCAGTGATCAGTTCATTCCAAAGTCTGAGGTAACCCATTTCTCTAATCTGTTCATGTGTTCAAAAATTCAAATTACTGAAAAGCTCTGTCAGAACTCCTGGGTCCTTACCCTGGACTGACTGGGTCACTGTCTCTAGGATGGTATCTGGAAATATGTATCTTACCAGACTGTCCAGGTCATTCTAATGCCCTAAGGGGTTTTGTGTATTGAATCTGATCCTCCTGGAATCCTGGAATCTTCAAAACCATGTCTGATTCTCTCTGTCTCTCTGTCTGTCTGTCTCTCTCTCTGTGTCTGTCTGTCTCTCTGTCTGTCTGTCTCTCTGTCTCTCTCTCTCTTTCTCACTCTCTTTGCTTTTGTTTTTTTGAGACAGGGTTTCACTATGCAGTTCAGGCTGGCCTTCAACTCATAGCAACTCTCCTGCCTCAGCCTCTTGAGTGCTGGGATTACAAGTATACACCACCACACCTGGCTGGTTCTCTAACTGTGCCTCCTGTCACAATTACCTGGAGAGCTTTTAAAGAGCCCGATGCCTAAGCTACAGTGTGTACCAATTAAATCTGAATCCAAGAGATTGGAATTCAGGGAGTCTCTGCCTTATAGACCCTCACAGCTGTTTCCAATGCAGCAGACATAAGCACCTCTTTTCTCTGCCATGCAATGTACAAGGTAAGCAGGGTCATTTCTGGCTGTGCTTGGGGGAGCTGTGAGAGGGGGAATGCTCTCATGGCTCACAACATAAGGATCCCCAGGGATGCCTCTGCAACAGCAAATCTCAAATTCAAACTGGCAAAAGACCACCTTGCACCAAATGAAAATAATTAATCTAGGAGGAAAGTGAGTACGGGGGACAGCAGGCAGTGCTGTGAAGAATGCCATGCCCAGAGTGCAGGAGGCTGCACCTATGCTTTGTTACCTGGATCCCTTTGAGCGAGTCGTCCCACTACCTGGAACATCACTTTTCTTTTCAGTAAGGAGGATGCGATCTTCCTAGTTTTTTTTTTTTTTTTTTTTTTTTTTTTTTTTTGACATACAGTTACTGTTTTATTCTATTAAAAGAGCTGGCAGCTAACGTATTTTCATGGTCAGGGTGCTTTGGTTTGGAGTTGGAGAAGCATTTGGAATTCTCTAGTTCAGTCTGGGGTGAAATCTTTGTTAATGAATACTTGTGATTTTCTTCTTTTCTTTACTAGTATTTAACTTTTTAAAAAGACCCAGTGGTACCGAATGTTTTGTTCTTTTGTCTTAGAATAATTTCACATCCACTTTCATAACTGGCCTGCAGATTCCGTCACGTCAGTGGTTGTTTTATCCATTGCTGCTGCTGCTGCTGCTGTATGCAAGGGTGGGGCAAAGGAGAATGTTCACTGCCCAGATCACTGATAAAGTCCAGATCTGTCTGGAAACCATTTGGAGTTCACGGGCAAATGAAAGAGGTCATAGAGTACTAAGAAATCAAGAGAAAAAAATAAACTACCAAGGTTGAATGTGAAGTTAAGGCCTTAGCTCTTATCTTTCTTAATAATGCCTCCTGTGTTTGTCATGGCAACCACATGTGGTGTGAGTTGTTGTGACAGAAAGAGGAGTGTAAATAGGAGGCCACTGTGGAAAACCACTCTGGGAGAAAGTATTCTTAAGATTTGTAAAAACTGGGTCCAAAATGTGCTCTCTGCCTCCACTGTGGGAGTCAGTGGGAGTCAAGATGCCTTGATCTTGTCTAGCCCAGCATTCTCTCCAGAGTATTCTATGGGCTGGACGTGAGTGGTACTCAGGTGGGCCAGAGTGGTCCCTTTCCTTTGCCCATGTCTTTCCATGCACCTTTCTTTTTAGAGGTATCCACCCCAACAAAATATTTATTTTGAAGTCTGCCTCAAACTAGTCTTCCAGAGATTGCAACTTGTGCTGGCTTCTGCCATTGAGTCTTTGTCCAAACCAAGCTTTTGAGTTTCTGTTTGAATATTTAAACGAAGACTCTGGTTATGTCTCCAAGGACACACAGTTAGCAAGGACACCTTCTCCACATTCTGCCCTCCCAGGAATAAGGCTCTTTGATGACACCCAGCAGGGCAGCTGCAGTCTGCCCAGATCAGCCTGTGCTCCTGCCCCAGTTCTCAGTGCCTCCCAGGCCAAATCTGCCACCTCCCACCCATTGCCTGTCTGTGATGTCTGAAGGATATTTCCCAACCTACTTTGCTCTCAACTTTTGTGATAATAATGCGTGAGGGTATATACATTTTAAAAAACATATTACAGTAAAGGATATAGTGGCATTAATTTCCCTCAGAATATTTTCCCTTATTTCTAATAGACTCATCCCTTCATCCCTGTAGCTTTCTGAACCAGCTCTGGAGTCTTCTTTCCCAAATGCACTTCTTTCTTTAGCTGCACTATCTTGGCTGCCTCGAGGTCCTGAACTGATGTAAAATGTTTCTGGTTCAAAGTCACTTACATTTGGAAGAAGAGCCAGAAGTTGCACAGTGCCAGATCTGGTGACTAAGGTGAATGATAACACAATGTCACGTTTTTATGTCTTTCCATTCATTGGCACTCAACAGAAGCATTCACTGTATTATTGGGCACTCATTGTAAAGAGCCTCAGGAAAGAGGACTCCAGAGCTGCTGCAGAAAATGGCAAGGACAGTGGGATAAATGTATTCAAAGTGAGAGAGGAGATTTTGAGGGTATTTAAGAGAATGTGTCTTTAATAATTTTTTTAAAAATTTATTTTTTTTTTTTTTTTGGTTTTTCTCCGGTACCGGGAACCGAACTCAGGACCTTGCGCTTGCCAGGCAGGCGCTTTTGCCGCTGAGCTAAATCCCCAGCCCCTTTTTTTAAAAATTTAGATAGTCCCCTTATTTTTTCACTCACACCTGCATATTTGTCTTTTGAAAAAAACTCTGGAAAAGAGAAAAGTCTCTTATGCAAGAGAAATTTCCACCTTTCCCTTTGTTGCCCACATGTTACATTTGGACAGCACTTAGCAGAATCTGCTGGAGCCCCAGATTTGAAGTTTGTCATTTTTGTTCTCAGTTTCCTCATCTCTAAAATTGAATAACAGCACCTCACTTCCTTCCTTTAAAGCTAATGTGATGAACAATATTTCAGCTACAATGAAGAAATGTTTGCAAACATTGTAAAAATGACACAATGTAAAATCATGGAAACATGATGATGCTATTATGATTCTAGGGTTGTTTTGCAGTGGTTGGTTTTAAGCTGTGTGCAGCTATCTGCCTTCTCTTTTCTGATTCTATCCATGGTGGCAGCTGACATTCTCAGGATGACTGCACTGGGACAGATTGATGCTGGTGATAGACTTCTGCTCCAACCCAGGGTCCTGTGGTTCATCTAGCGATCGATGCCTTGACCTTGCCTTTGTTAACTTTGCCCTCTGACAAGAGGCCAGCCATAAGGAAAACTTTGGGAGCACAATTTTCTTTGTATTTCTTGGGACCAGAGCTACAAGTGTCCAGATTCCATGCATCCTCTTCCTTGTATATCCTTTACTGAACAGTTTTGAGGGCTAAACATGTTTTAAGTGAAAGCATGAAAGAAAGATATGGAAAAAATTATAATTTTTTATTTTAAGAGTAGGTTATAAGTATACAAACTGGGATATCTCAAACCTCTGTAAGAAGCAAATGAAATAATTCCACATCTAACACCATAGCAAAATATGAAGATTACTGCACTGGCAGACTTTAAGAAAACATTTATTATAAGTAATCAATATACTTTCTTCTTCATCAGGATTGAACTCAGACATATTCTTAGTTGAATTTGGTGTCACGATCCTGTTTCTGAGTTACTGAACTGTTCTGCTCAAGGAAGAAAATCATACTACGAATGGATTTGTTCTTGTTCTTATAAAACCAGAAGATTCTGTTTAATGAAAACAGAGAAGGTATACTTGGCTAACACCCTAGATATTGTGCACAAGATTCCCCCAAATGGTATCTGGTATCACTTTTCCAAAGGATGGAGGGGGTGCTGCAGAGAGTAATATGATCTTTATGCACATCTGTGTCTTCACCTCACAGCTAAATGGCAAGAGCAGAGGGCAATATTAGAAAGACTTGATCAGAAGATCCAGGGTACAGAGGGGTCCCCTTGGTGGCTGATGTGATTTCATGTGACTTTGTACTCCATTATAAGAGTAGGTAATAAGTGTAACAACCAGGATATTTCAAACCTCTATAAGAAGCAAATGAAGTAATTCCATATATAACACCATAGCAAAATATGAAGATTAGTGCACTGTCAGACTTTGGGAAATGCTTTCACTTAAAACATGTTTAGCCATGGAAACTTTCCAGTAAAGGATACACACAGCAAAAGATGCACAGAAACTGGACACTTGTAGCTCTGGTCCCAAAAAATATAAAGAAAGAATAGAGTTCCTATGTAGCATGCACTGTTCCCTTCTTACAAGAAGACACACCCTTCCAACTGCCACCATCTCTTGGGACAGGGACCATCTGTCCCATGGTCCTTCCTCTTCTGTACAGGAAGTAGACGGCTGCCACTGGTGTTTCTCCAAGTATCTGTGGTTAAGAACTAAGTATCTATATGCTTTAGCCTTTTATTCACTTACCTATTTATTTTCTTTCCATTCTATGTGGACAGATCCTTTAGTAAAATATTGCAAAAATGAAGCAAAGCAAAAACAGTAAGAGGATAAGATAGCCATCATGATCATCATTATCATTAATATGTTCACTCCATTAAAGAAGAATAAAATCATACTGTCTATTCCATATAGTAAAGTCACTTCTGTATTTGGGTGAGCACTGAATAGAGCCAGGGAACCAACAGTCACTGGTCCTCATCCATGCTGTAGGCACCAAGAATATAAGCTGGGTTTCAGGCATCCTAGATATAAAGTGTGCCTCTTCCTCCCTGGTAAGCTTCAGTCTTTAAGCAGCTTGCTTTTTGGAGCAGGAGGGAGGAAGTGCTAGGTGGAAAAGAACATATGGTATACCCAGATTGAATGAGGATCACGTATCACAAACTCACCAAGCGAATGGGAGTTCGGGAAGAGATGGCTTCCAGGTCTCAAAGAGACATGCAGGAGATGGATCGTGAAAGCCTGAAATGTCAACGTGACATTCTCTTTACTCTGAATGTAGATGTATTGGTGAGTTTAAGCATTCCTTTTCTAACTCTGAACTTATGTTCTATTTTGCAAAATGTGGAAAAATACATGTACAAATAAGAACTTATGAGAACACTAATAAGAGACATGAAATATGTGGACATTTTTCCTTTAGGTCTTTTATTCCATAATGTTTGAAAATGTGGAGTATTCTTCTGGAGAACTTATTGTTTTGCAGCTTCTAAAATAAACGATGGCTCATGTTACTAGTTAGTCATGATAACCATATTTTTAGTGGTTGCATTTTGTTCATTCATCTATGAACCACAAATTATTTAGGCATTTCAGCACGTTCGTGACATTTGTATGATTTATGAATTCTTTGTCAATATAAATAGCAATGAAAGTGGATATTTGTGTTCATAGATGTATTGGTTTCTTCTATTTTTTCCTTGTTAATTACCTACTCTAAAATTTTTATTTTTATCCTTAGTGGAAAAATTGGTGTTGTGTTCAAGAAAAAGGAGCAAGAACAGTAAACACAGATGGTCAGTTGTGTGATCACCTATAAATTTCCTCAGAAAGCACTGTTTGTAAATGTCAGCATGTAAGTGTATACTTTTACATTTAAATTTACTTTCAGCACATAAGTATAGACTTTTTAAAAAAATGATTGACATGGCTGCTTTCTATGGTGAAAAGTGAAAGGACCGGAACCAAACCCCACTCCTGACGCTTCTGTGACCATAGACAATCTGTTCAACCTCACCTTCCCTCTTCTGGGACATTCCTTTGCAGCACAATCACCCTCTCTGTCCTCCTTTGTGCTGATCTTCTCACCTTCACATTTGATTTCTGCTCCAAGATCTAAGGTAATGGCTGCAGCGTCTTTCATACTTCTATATGTCTGTCACTGGGACAGTAAAAGCCAGTGAGGAGAAACAGTTCTAGAAGTTGGGTACAGCACTTCTGCACACTCCCATCACTCATAATTCAAGCACAAAGCCATATCAAGCTCTCAATGGAATATGTTATTTATCTAGGTGCATACTCAGAGACAAGTTGAAGTGTCTACTACAGTCTCCCTTTGATCCCCCAAATCCACTTGATCCATCTCTCACCCAGAACAGACATGTCCTCTCCTCAGAGGGTGCTCAGTTACTTTTCTGTTTCATTCACATCTAATTTCAGGATCTCTGGCAGATAGGACATATGTGACCTACGGCTTCTCACATTCTGCCAGTTACAAGCAAAACTACAAACTATCTCCTGTTCACAGCTAGTAAATCTAGATGATGAAGAAAGAGGTAGCTACAGACAAAAATATTGGGAGATACAAAGGTGGAGAACCACACAGACCTGTCACGTTTTGTAGTGATGATCAAGTTCTGTTGGATCACGTCTATAAACATTCCTTGATCTGGTAGTTGAGGTGGCTCATGTTAACAAGTGTAATGTCCTTCTCTTTTCTTTCTTTTCTTTGGTTTGCATTTTTTTCTTCTTTTATTTTTATCTTTTCTTTTTTTCTCTTCTTTTCTTCTTTTATTTTTATTTTTTCTTTTCTTGTCTTTTTTGTACTGGGAATTGAATCCAAGGTCTTTATACTGAGATATATGCCCAGTCTTAAAAAAAAAAGTTTGAGACAAGACCTCAGGAAGTTACTGAGTTTCCCCGGCTGGGTTCAAACCTTTAGTCCGCCTGCCTCAGCCTCACAGAGTGCTGGGATTAGAGTCATGTTCTGTTAGGCCTTGCTCCTGTATCTTAGCAAGGTCATGTATTAAAATGCTGGGTGTTAGGACTGCAATATATGACTATTTGTGGGGAGAAGAGCCACAATTCCACTCAATTCAATAATTGTTGCTTTCTATATCTGATACAGGATTCACATTATTTGGTCCAACCTTAACCACAGGTTCTTTTCCAGGGACAATTGCAGGGGGCTGTGGAAGAAAGATACGCTGTGGTGTTTAAGAAAGTGATCCTAAATGCACTTCGTCTCCATTCTTATCCCTTTGGTCACGATTTAGTTATATAACCACCTACTACCCAGGCTGCTCAGACATGGAGACTACAGGTTGGAAATTGTTTTACTATATAAGTAAGAGAGAATTGATTTTGCAATACAACTAGCCATCTGCATCCCAAATCTCTAATTTATGATTTGAAAAGTTATAATTCCATTTGTACATATTGACAGGGTACAACGTGGTATTTTAAGAAATGTTATACAATGTGTGTTGATCAAATCAGGGTGGTTAGCATTTCCATCTTCTTAAATATTGCTTGTCATGCATAACCAGAATAGAGGCAAGGAATGGTAAGGGGATGGAGATGTTAATTACCCTGACTTGATCAGCACACAGTGTACCCATGTATTAAAGTAGTATAATATTTTTGTTTGATTTAAATGTTTAAATTGTGTTTTAAAATTCCCCATGGAAAAGAGAACCACATGAAAGGGAAAGACTACCAGAAGGAGAGGGAAAGCCTGTTTGATGGACACAGCCAGGTATGTGTCAGGTGAAACTTGGAGGGTGTCCCTGTGGGCAGATGCATCCCTTTCCTGATGTTTTCTCACCAGAACAGTGAAGGGTTGGATGTGATTAGCATTTTTCAGAGTTTTATACAACAAAACGTTTTAAAAAAAAATTTGGTGAGGATAAATTTCTGTGTGCCACATTAGCGGGTGATTCACATGATATCTACCTTGTAGAGAAACACAACATCTTCAGGATCTTGTTCTTCCTTCCATGAATGACTTTTAACCCACATTCCATTGTCTTTCTGTCACAGGCTGGTGTATTAATCATCTATTAACTTCTCATAAGACTTGGTGTGGGAAACTAAATGGCCTATGAAGTCCCTTCCTGCTGGAGACTTCTGTGATGCTCTGCTTCTCTTACCACCCCGACATCTATTTAATTATTTACTCAGTCTGTTTATAGCCTCCTCTTCTTGAAATTAAGTCATGGAGTCTTGGAGCAAAAGGCCTTTGAATAAGGCTACTTACCAACAATAGATATTAAAATAGAAAAGGCAAGATCGATTTAGACCTTTATGTGAGTTGGCCAATTAGATGTGCTGGTCCAGCTCTTAGCTAGTTAGTTAAGCTCTTGGGAACTTGAGAGAGTTAAATTTGGAGGAACATGTTTAAGCCCTCTGAGACTGTCACTAAAGCCATTGGAGCAGAGAAGAGGAGCCCCCGCAGAGCCCCCTGCAAGGAAGCAGGGCGTGCCAGACAGAGGGACAGTAGACTTTGCGCCTCCTCCATAATTTTCCTTAGAGCTGGCTTTGTGTGTGTGTAAATCATTCAGATAATTGCTGTAATTCTGTGCTTAGCTCCACTGCTGAGGCCCCTGCCTCATGAATATTCATAAGATCTATCCACACTCCACTATTACTTAAATTTTCCCAGACAGTTTTCATGCCGAGAGTGCCAGTGTGTTTGTGCTGGAGCTGGTGACGGGGATGGTTTTTTGTCTGCGGGGGAACAGGTTGACTGTGGCCAGGAGGCTTCCAGGGAATTTTAAGGGCAGTAGACTTGCCCCTGAGGTCCCTGTTTCTGTGTAGCGTGGGATGCTGGTGTGTAAGCTCTGTCAAGCAGGCCCCAGGGCACAGTGTAAGGAGCTGGGCTCTGATCTGGAGACACAAGAGCACTTCTTGCAAATGGGCGTATGGTCTCACCAGTAGGATGACTACAGCTGGACCATTACAGAAAAGTGACAAGGTGAGCTCAGAGTGCTGGGAGTAGTTTAGAAAAAGTACCCAGTGACAAAACATGAACGGATAGGATCAAGAAGAAATGGCTTCTCCCATGACTAAAATCCCTGTTGAGTCTTAAAGATACATCACATAAACAACATGTATAATTAATACAAAGAAAAGTCATATGAAATTTGTATCCAGTTTTGCTGTACATGCTTATAGATATCTCCTTCTAGGTATGTGTTTTTAGCAACAACTACAAAGACACATGAACCAAGAGTGTGACCAAAATATATGGTAAATGTTTAAATGTTTAGAAGTTTATTACAATGAAAACACATCGTAATTTATGCCCTTCAAATTTTCTCTCTCATGTTCGTTGGTGGTATAGTGGTGCACAAAGCTGCCTTCCAAAATCTTCCCCCTCACTTTAAACACACCCATCCTATCCCCTTTGCCACTTTCTGCTGCAGCTCTGGAGTCCTCTATCCTGTGTCTTTAGTCATGCTATCCTGGTTGCCTCAGCATCCTGAATTGATTCAAAATATTACCCTTCTATGGTCATTTTGACTTTGGGTGGGGAAGAGCCAGAAGTCACACAGTGCCAGTATGGTGACTCAAATGGATGAGGACATAGTGTCATGTTTTTATAAGCTTGCCTTTATGTTGAGAGGCACTTGGTGGGAGGATTCACTGTAATTTTCATCCCACCTTGTGAAGACACTCAGGAAAGAGGACTCCAGAACTGCTACAGAAAGTGTCCAGAACAATGGGATAAATGTGTTGGATGTGTGGGGGAAGATCTTGAGGGGAATTCATGGCAATAGGTCTTTGACTGTAACAATTTGTTTTTAAATTTAACCATTAGCTATTTTCCATTAACACCTTGAACATCATGTAAGCATATAGGCATGGCACAAAATATACATAATTACCAGAAAAGTCTTTTGAAATTTTCACCCAATATTATGCCCTGTAGATACAGACATTTCCCTGTGTATAGAAGTCTTCAGGCAACAACCACAAAGATGCATGAATTATTTTGAGTTTTATTAGCCATGCTTTAAGCTACACTGATCTTTAAACTTAAAAAGTGAGCAAGAAATTCTCAGGAAAAGAAGATCAAGAAAGTGGCTTAGGTGGGAAACACAGCAGAGTTGTCTTGAGGTGTAACCAGCTCCTGGGTCTTGGGTGGGAATGACCCCAGGGCTATTGATGTGGGGGACCAGAAATGCTCCGTATGCCTGCCTGAGGGATGAAGACCTCGTGATCACCCCAAGGAAAAGAGGAGCACTGAAGCACTGAAGGCAGAAACGTGGCAATTTGGAGAATTACTTTAAGGCAGGATAGAAGCAGAGAGAGTTTGGGGAAAGGAAATAATCATGAGGAAAGTGGATGTAAAAAATAAAGAAGTTCTGGGAATGACATTTGGGAACAGTTATACTTTAAGGGCAAAAACTAAGAGGTTAAATAAATATTTTAAAAGACTAAGACCAAACAACTGTACCTCAGACAAGAGGTATGTCCCTGGGAGGAGGGATGGATGAGTGGTTGGCCTGAATCTTGGAGCTCATTCTCATCATGCTGGGTACCATGTGTGCATTTGAAAAGAAGCTAAGGAGATGTACAGATGAGAATCCTTCCTTACAAAACAAGGGTAGGTTACTCAAACCTGACCCCACAAATATCCTCCTCTTTGCCTGATGCCAGGCCACCTACAGCTCCTCAAGTAAGAAATCCACTGTGGCAGTGGAGGTACTTAGGGAAAGAGAGACACTCATTACAGCATGGTGATCAGGCAGAAGGGGCAGTTCCCAACAGAGCTGCATTTGATGCCTGTATGATGGGCCACGTCCATCTGAGGCAAGGGGTGGGGCAAAATGAGTAGAGGCCAACCACGAGGTACTGATTGGGTGCACAGCAGAGCAAGAGAGGCTGAGGCATTGTCAGGCATCATTCAGCTATAGAGTGCATGAGCCATCCATGAGCAGTGCTAGGAAGGCTGGGCTATGAAAGTTCTCGGGTTCCTGCATGGAAAGTGGGGGGCAATTTTGGCAAAATTGATAAAACTATGCACTGCATACATAGTAAATTTTGTATGTGAATTGATTTGAATTTAGTTTCATTTATTATTTGAATTAAGAGTTTCTTTTGTTCATTGTGAAGAAAGGTTTTGTCTTTTTACTTGCCTCTCTTCTCCTTGTAATAGAGAATCTTTTTGGTCTATGATTTGTACTCTGAGTAACATTCTGGCTATTCTTTTAAGATCATGATACATAGTATATTAACCATTGTTACTCTCCAATTATTTTGTCATGAAATTTTCTTTTATTTTTCATAGAAGTGTTTTTATATTTTCAGTATTAATATCTATTTGTATTAAAAAGCACATTTAAAAAGAACCTCACCCTAGTTTTCTATGAACTAAATCTACTTTTAAGGGTATTCATATCATCTAAGACATTTAGGAAAGAAAGCAAAATTCCAGGTAGGAATGTGTGAACTTCAATCATGACAGACACTATTAACTCATCCTGCTATTTTTTTCTTTATAAAGCAGGGGGAAGGGACAGATGGAAAATCATGAAATACAAAATATTGGCTAACCAAGCAACAGCAGCTCATAAAAGTTTAGGATTTTAGTACTATAAATTCAGCATCAGCAATCTTCATCCTATGATCAAGTCAAGCCATTGCCCTAGTGTGCTTCTGTAATTAATAAAGCAAAGATTTATGAGGTAAAAGCAACCTCAATGTGAATGTACTACCTGTGGCTGAGTTTTGCTACAGTTGAGATGAACAGACCATGTAGCTGGCTAAACTCAGAAGGTTCATTATGTAGCTCTTTAAGACAATTCTCAATTCTCAAAGGTAAAGATAAAAATTGCTTCTTAATTTGTGCCTTGGTTAGATGTCTATTTATGTATTAGCAGCCACACCTTGAAAATGGGAAGATCAGGTTAAGCTCCTTCCATCCAGTAGTTCCCCCATGTCTTTATGTGTGGTAAAGTCTGCACTTACCCCCCTTCTATGGCATGACTTTTGCCTGTGTGATGAAAAGTGGGTTCTAATTCATGCTCTCCCACTTTCCGAGCCCTGTTCTGTATGCTGACCAAGCACGGAGAGCCAAAGAATTGTATCCATTAGAAGCACTCACCAGCTAGGTGAATGTGGGTGGCTCACTGGGAAACCTCTCAGTGCAACACAGCTGCCCTTGCCCATAATCAATTTCATGTGGAGCACTTCAGGGTTTGCAAGGCCCATTTCACTCACTGCAAATGGACTTCCTCATGAGGCATAGAATTTTCAAAGAATTTGACCACATCAGAGAGAAATAAGTGGATCTGTGAAAAAAAAAAAAATCAAGGCTTGCTAAGAATAGAAATTTCTGAGACCCACCCAGGTCTGTGGAAGCTCTAGAGAGAACCAGAAAATGGGGGTGGAAGTGGTTGGGGGAGGGACAAAAATTTGGTGATTCTGATATAGATCTCTCATATGTATTTTGAGAACCCTGTAAAGGAAAGACACTTAAAATCACTCCCAGCCCAAAGGCTTCACAGTCTCTGAATACTTGGCTTATTCAAGATCTCAATTCTCAAATTGTTCTCCCTGCTTCTGTTTCTCTGTCTTTCCAAGCTGGAGAGTATTCAAGCAGTGTGAGATTTGGTGCTGAAAAGGGTTTATACCAGCTGAAATTTGTGTTATTATATTTGTTTCATGCATGTAATTCCTGCACAGACTTTAAGCACAGGCAGCTGGATTTCTATACCAGGTGCTGCGCCTCATGGATCATTGACATCTTTCCTCTCTATTAGACACCAAAACTCAGCTGCCTGATCCAACAAATCCACCACCACATTGAGCCTTTCCCCTTGGCCAGTGACCACCACCGAAGCTGTGAAGTTGGAAGGAATTTGCCTTTTTGTGCTACAGGAAGTATTCCTGGCAGCATCGAATAAGTAGGTGTAGTTTCTTCTAGAATAGACATTTAAATTTCTTAAGAGAAGGAAGAGACAGTAGAAAAGTTTAATGATTCATAAAAATTCTTGTCAGGAAAATATTGAAGTTTTGTATGAGTTTTGATATGCCACCCCTATGCAGTTTAGCCTCCTGTGATCTCTACAGAATGTAAAACCCAGCTCAAAGCCTATTGGATCTAGAAAATTTTCCATGAAATCTATTTAAATTGCTCACAGCTCTACTTGGCACCATTTTAGTGTCTCTGGTATTAATTCAAGTGGCAGAAAGTAACTTGTTTTAGTGTCATAGAATATTAGAATCAGTAGACATGATGTTGTATAAAATGGTCATCAAAATTAAGACATGGTTCCTGGTTTCTAGGAGGTTATGGTATACAAGCATTTGAGGCCAAAGAATTTATTACACTCTACCAGTATACTGGAGCACATGTTTCTCTTTCTTTGTTGAATTGAAAACAAGAAGCAACAGATCTCCAGTATCTTGGTATTCTTGTTTCTGCCATGGTGCTTGTCATCTTTCACACTCCTAGTACAGCCTGCACTGAATTGAGCTGAACTCCAATTTAACCTTTTCCTTGGGAATCAGATAATAGCCATAAACATCTAACTTTGCTGGTCAGAAAATTCTTGTCCATAATCTTCACTGTCAAAAGTATATTTTGTCACTTTGGAACCAATACTCAGCTCCTGGACAGAAATGAATAGGAGTTCTGAAATAATCCTAAGCCCTCTCTCTGCCCTTATAGTCCAGTTTCCCATCATATTTACTATGTGCTGACAAGTGCTACATCTAGAATGGTCCAGTCACCTTCTGAGCTCACTCAGGGAATGATCAGGAAATATGATAAATTATGATAGGAAAATCTAAGGAGTATCATTTTCTCCCACGATAGATTTTCACTTTGATAGGAACCGTTTTAAAGACAAAAGGTCTTTACCAAATAAACTATGAATAAAAACAAAAAAGACAAAGTTCAGGAACATTAGAGATATATTTTCACATTGTCATATTTTTGGTGACCATTTTACACCAGTCTGCCCACTCATCTTACTGAGGAATGGAATACAATAATAATTGCCTTTTAAGTATACTTTGGTCAGAATTTTCCTTTAAAAGATTGTTGATATTTTTAGAATACTGCATAAATTTTCTTATCCAGATAGTCTTCTTTATCCACAGTATAGGATATAGGGAAGTGATCCAAGGGAAAAAATGTGATAGATGAGGAGGAGAAGAAGAAATAAGTAGAATGAAGATGTGCCATGTACAGGAACCTAATAACCCCATTAAGATAAACATTATATGCCATACTATGAGCTATGATTAATAATAGCAACAAGAATGAAAACTGGGATAAGAGAATTGGAGGAGGAGAGAGGGAGGGAAAGGAAAGGAGAAGGAGATTAAAAGAAACAAGCTAGGTATATACATGTAATCACTCCCCAAGATGCTTGTAAAGTGCATGAATTGTGAACATGTACTAATGAAATCAAGCAAAGTTCTTTAATGAAAATAATATAAACTTGAGAGAGTCTCAGTAGAACTTTTATAAATTAGTTCATGCCTTTCTATTGTCTCATTATGGCTCTGGAATTACATTTTCTCAAAAATAAGTACACAATATTTTAAAACATAGTAATCACTAAGTATGAAATTATTAATAAAAAGTAGTGTACAAACTTAGCATGTGCTAGATCTAATAAGAAATATTGCATGCACTTTTCTTTGACAAGTCAACACTCTGATTTGGGAATTGTGTCTAATTTTGGAACTGGAAGTGCCTGGAGAATTCCAAATACCCTGGGTCTTTCATGCATGAGCTGCCCATACAGATGAAGGGGTTTTCCAAGGAAAGTCTTGCTGTACAGTCCAGACTACTGGTCTCACTATCCAGAAACTATCTCCAGCTGGCTGCTTTGGGCCTACGGGAGGAGATGGTATGATGGAGGGTCATCCAGTGTAGGAAGTAGAACTCCTAGGCTCCAAGTGTGGGCTGTCATTTGCTAGTTTTACCCTCTGAAAAATGATTTCACCCCTCTCCTGCTCAATTTTTTCCCTGCAAAATGGAGCTGTTGTTTGTTAAACACATACTAGCATTACAACTCTAGAAATCATGTACTACTGTGCACATGAAAGCTCGCCCTATCAATTTTGTGTTATTGTGCATTTAGTATGCACTCGTAGCTTGGAGCCAAGGGATGGTTTTAGAAAGGCACAGCTCCTAGCAGACACCCATCCCTTTCATTCTTCCACATCCTTGTAAGAGAAATTGATGCAGATTATCTATCTCGCTTACAGATGGCGAACCCTGAGCTTGGCTTTTTACACATCCCCTGACTCATCGGTCTTGGCAATGCTTTAAATCAAAGAAGAGGCACAGGAGTCTCCCTAACCACTCTTGTCTTATTCTACTTCCTTTTTTACATCTATTTTGCGCTTTATGGAACATCTATATGTATAATGCTTAATTCAGAATTATATCAACTCAAAATGATTTTTGGTGGACTAATACCTCAGTAAAGGCACAGGGTCCCCATGAATAAGAATTCAGTAGACTAGGGAATAGACTATGGGAATTACATGCTGTACTCTACTTGGTTCAGAGAGTAAGAGTCTTTTATCTACTGCAAGCTTGTCTTTGCCTACATGCAGGTTCAAACTCAATGCTACATTTATGCAGGTGTATATCACTTTGCATTTCTTGAAAAGTGATATTTCTTGTTACTGCTTTTCTTCAGACCCCAGTGGATTCACGCTGATTCTTTCCAGGAGTGTCATGGAGAGACTGGCAGGGCAGGGAGCATTTGGTCTTTTGATGGGTGAGAAGGGAGGTGAGTGGTCAGTATCTGTAGGGTTCCAAAGCTACGAGCCTGGTCAGTGCCAGCCTGAGATGCTGTAAATTTCTCCTTCCTCCATCCTTTTCTTCTTCCACAGACTTGCTGATGAAGCCTTGATCAGCTCACAGAAGAGGACCTCAGAAGGGCTCTGCGTATGCGTGGCATCTCATGTCACCTGATAGATACATGCTCTGTGAAGCAGTGCTGTCATTCCCTGCCTCACATGTGCCATTGTGCTTGACATTTCACACTCCAAGAGCTCATCAGGAAACCTCAGAGATTGGGATGGCCACATTTGAAAACCTGGATAATTGAGATTAGAACGAGTTGGACAGGCTCCATCTAGCCCCTGATGGGATGCTTCTTGCATGGTAAATCCTCAGCACATTGTTCACCAGAGCTCAGGGCACCTGATCCAGAAACAACACCCCAGGAGCCACTGAAGGGCCAAATGATCACAGACTCAGTACTAGTGAGGTTCCTATGCAGGCCATTTTACAGCACAGCTTGTGTGGAATGAACCCGGAACTTAATTTCAGAGTTTCTCTCATCTTTTTCTCTTCCACTTACATAGATCCCTGCTGCCCAGCTGGGACTGTGTTATCCAAAAGAGCAGAGAACCTAACATTCTCCAGATCCTGACTCTAAGTGATGTCTCTATTGGATGTACATTTGGTATTCAATCTTCACTTCAATTTATTTCTTTATTTCTAAGGAATTATGAGTTTGAGATGTATCAGTACAACAAAACTTGGAGACAGTCAGAAGCTGATTCCATTCAGGGGAAACATAGAAATGCCCGATTACCAGGAAAAATCACGATTTACACTTTTCTATCCCTATAGCTCATCATCTCAGGAGGCCAATGGAGTCCCCAGAAAGGAGCATTTGCTATCTCACAACAGGGTGGCAGGGCTACAGGGTACCTGGATTGTGTGTTTGCACCACTTATCCGAAAGGGTCTCTCTTCCATTCGGTGCTGGGCCATCTCAAAGGAGAAGAGACCCATTTCTCAAAGAAGTGCCTAGCCCTACCATCTGCTTGGCCATCTCTGGATTGTAGGCCAGGGCAGTGGGGAGCTCTGCCAAAGGCACATGAGTTCCTGCAGCATGGGACAGCTCTCTGTGGGGCTAGCGGTCCGACACACACAGGCCTGTGTATGCTCTGCCTTCTCCAATCTGCTCTTTAATCATCTTGGTATTAAAAATGGATTCTGAAGAACATTCCCAAAGGGGGCGAGCTGTGTGCATTGGAGAAAGTCCTATCATTATTGTATCCAGTCTCCCCGACAGCCCAGCCAACAGGAGGGAGACTGCGGTCGCTGCAGACTGCGGCAGACAGACTACCAACAGCTGCATGGTTAATTACGGCTCTCTCTCTCCCCTTCTCTAGAAAATCTCAGCTTTAGAAATAAAAGATAAGAAATTCTTTAGAGTAATTAGAGACTGCCGAACGCTTATGGTAATAATGAAAGAAAACATTCTGACTGATTTTACAGCAGGAAGAGGCAGCGAGAGTCGCGATGCAGGTTGAAAAAAATAATTAAAATCAGCTTTGCTTCTGTCTTGACGGAGCTGTCAGCCTTGGAGAGAAAAGAATTGCTAATGAAATATTAATATGCTGCCTTAGATTTTATATAACCACCTTTTGTTCCCAGGGACTGTTCCAGTTTGTCAGTCAAAGGGGTCAGGTGTGAAAGGACTCAGAAAGCAGGGTGGGCTAAAAGGAAATGAGAAGTCTGTGGCCTAGAAAAAGCCTGTGTTCAGAAAGCGCTTACTGGAGCATTACAGCAGCCAACAGCCTGGCTGCAGCCTCCTCAGCTTCACAGGAGAACCTTCTCCCTTTCTTCTTTTCTTTTTTCTCTTCCCCTCCCCCAGGCTGGCAGACATGAAATGTCAGCAATCATCATGATACAATCAGAGCTGGTTTCATAATATCTAGAAGTGGTTTTGAAGTCTGTGGATGCCAGACAGTTTGAGGATCTTGGGGAATTGTATCTTCCAGGGAAGCTACAGACTAGACACAGCCCCCACAGAATTTTTTTTGTCTATTTCAGTCAATCACTCAGAGCAATGATGCAAGATAGATCACATAGCTTGGAAGTGTGTGTGTGTGTGTGTATGTGCACGTGTGTGTGCATGTCTGTTTATGTGTGCACACATGTGAACATGCACTGCTTGGATGCATATGTTGGCAAGCAACCTCTATATGTATTGTAAATCCACCCAGGTTTCATCAGAAAGGTTAAAAGTGTGGTTATAATGCACATCTGAAATTCCAGGATTCTGAGAGGCCGAGGTAGGAAGATCACAAGTTCAAGGCCAGACTTTGTCTCACAAGAGATAGAAAGAAACAAAGAAATAAAGAAGAGAGGGGGAGGGAGGGAGGTGGAGAGAGAGAGAAAGAAAGAAAGAAGGAAGCAAGGAAGGAAAGAAGGAAGGACTGAAGGAAGGAAGGTAGGAAGGAAGGAAGGAAGGAAGGAAGGAAGGAAGGAAGGGATGAGAAAGAAAGAAAGAAAGAAAGAAAGAAAGAAAGAAAGAAAGAAGATAAAGAAAGAAAGAAAGAAAGAAAGAAAAAGAAAAAGAAAGAAAGAAAGAAAGAAAGAAAGAAGGAAAGAAGATAAGAAAGAAAGAAAGAAAGAAAGAAAAAGAAAAAGAAAGAAAGAAAGAAAGAAAGAAAGAAAGAAAGAAAGAAAGAAAGAAAGAAAGAAAGAAAGGGGACTGGGGATATAGGTCAATGTGAACACCTGGGTTCAATTCCTAGTGCTGAAAAAAAAAAGCACAAAACAAAGCAAAAAACACCCTTCACAGAATGACTCTGTAGGGAGACTTTGTTGCTGAAAACTCCCAGTGTGCAGACTCTAGTAGCCCACATGGACATGTGGTGATCGATATAAGGCCTAAAGTTAAGGGTCACAAGGTACTATAAGGGGATTGTTACAGGCTGTGTGACCTCACTACAAGTGTCCCTGTTAGCTTAATATCGTTGAAAGCTCTGGGGAGTAAGGAGGGATGGCCACAGAAAAGTGACCAGGAGACGAAACCCAGTGTCTGGAAGCCTACAGGACAACACAGCAAAGAGCAACATCTATATAAAGAGAATTCAATTTTGACACTGGCACTAACTCACTCTATTACACTGGGTAGGGGTTTTGAGCCCTCTGACCTTTATTCTTGTAACTGAGAGCAGAAAGATACAGGGATCTGGGGATCTGTGATTTGAATAGAAAGCATGATGAAAGAGTAAGGGTCAAGTCCTTTCTTCGTGAGGTATGGCTTCTGGTTTTGAGAGCACAATACATTTATTTGAATCTCAACAAATTATACTTAATGTAATAATGTTTCTTGCTTTCAAAAAAAGAAGTGCAATAGTATATATCTTAATTACTTTTCTTGTTGTTAATACAAGGTTCCTGACAGCTAAAGTTAAAGGACAAAAAGTTTATTTCAGCTCACAGTATGTAGAGGTTTCAGTCCATTGTCATCTGGCTCCAAAACAGGGTAGTACTGCAGAGGGGTATTACAGGGCAAAAATAGTCCATGGCAGAACAGGAAGGAGGCAGCAAGAAGTAAGCAACTGTGAGCCTGCTTTCCTTCTCTCCCTTAATAGTGTATGCAGGATACAAACCCAGTGATTGGTGCCACCCGTTTCCGGGGTGAGGCTTCCATTATTCACACCCTTAATCTCAGAGTTCCACCCTTATTCCACGTTCATACAGCTTAATCCAGCCACCCTCAAAACTTCCCATTAATGGCCACCTGTGGCTTGGGGGGACATTTAAGTACAAGTTATAACAGTACAGCAGCTACCTCATTTGCCAGAGATCCATCTGCATAAGGAGTTTGCATAGTAGTGAAACCTACCAGATTTGCAATGAAATAGATATTATTGTGTCTTAGTGATGGACAAAGCAAAAGTGACCCAGGTGTCTTCACTTGTAAAGGGCTAAGAATTTGATGTCACCAAGGTCAGTGGCTCTGAAGTCTGTGTGCTCTCTGTTCCAAATCAAAGCCTCCAGGAACAGGAGGGATCAAGTGCTCAATGACCACACACCTTTTCACGTGTGATTTCATTACTATTGTATAGTCCTGTGGCAGTTACTGTGGAGGATAAATTTTATTATCCCAGGGGATGGAGGGAGAACACTTGTGGGTATGTCTTGGTGGGTCATAGAGTTGTGATCTTGGTGTCTATATCAAGTCCCTGGCATTGTTCCCCTGCTCTACTCCTTGGCCATGAGGAACTAAACAGCTCTGCTCCCCCATGCCCTTCCACCATGATGTTCCTGCCTTGGAGCCAGCCAGCTATGGACTGAATCCCTTGAAACTGTGAGCGAAATTCAGCTACAGATGTCAAGTTTTGTTTCATGCATGGGAAATCTGAAGAATAGTAATCCTAACCAAGGTCAGTCCTGTGAAGGTCAGAAAGATGTGGAGGTTGCCCAATATGAGCCCCTTTCACCTGGATCTTCAGTTCCCTATTTCCTGTGACTCCAGATGACAATAAAAGCTGTGACAGCCCCATGTTGTGTTGAATCACATAGGATTTAGCTTCGGTTCTATAGTTTTGCACCAGCCTGACATGGGAAAGTAATATGCTGTACCTGCACTGTAGATTTCATCTTGATATGGAATAATATTGCCTAATACTGCATGAATATTGGGAGGGTTAAGCAACCAAATGAATAAACAAATAAAGTGGAAGCAGGAGTGTCTCTGGTTAAACAATGCCACATTTGGCAAAGGCATGAATCAATGACTAGTAAAATCATCCTAAATTCCTCTAAAAGCCACAGATAATATTTTACAAATACGTTCTGCCAGTACTCATCATTGCCATTGATATGGGAGATTTTTGTGTGTGACTTTTGTTGGTGGAGCAGAGAGGACAACAACACTGTTGGCTGTTGTGTGGAGCTGGCATCTGATGTGACCTTTCAAAATTTGGTCATCCTTCCTACACCTGGGAGCAGAGATAATAGCACTTCTTTATGTTTATCTTACACAGGTACTTGACTTTTAAAATATATCATTTTAAGGAAAAGATCCTATTCAGCCCAAAAGAAAGCCATTTAATATAGGGAGTGTCCGTGTAATGACTAATTATTTATTGAATGCTATGCAGTGACTAGCAGTGAGAGTAAGAACAGAGTGGATGAAAAATAGAGTTGTGTGGCTACCTCCTTAAACTCATCATCTCATGGAAAAGAAAAGATGTAGAAGTACATGTGGTATTTGAATCGTGGGTCCTTAAAGAAGGTCAAAAATCAGCGTGTTGGGAAGTAGTCACTGCAGAAGGCCACCCTAATGCCTGCGTTGTCTCAAAGCAGATAGACATAAACATCCAGATTCTCATCTCTGCTGTTTCTCTGTATCATTCCGGGAGACTCTGTTTTCTCACCTCTAAGTGGAGATAGTAATGAAGCCAAGCCTGAAGGATGTGTAAGAACATGAGAAGAGGAAATGTCCCTCAGGTTGGGATATAGGAGGAAGGCCCTGCTCTGGTCTGTGTTTTCTTCCTCTTTCCTGGGTGGAGCAAACAATGTAAGCATGGACAGAGCCAGGGTTTGAAGGTGAGGGAGCTGGAGCCCTAGCAAGAGTTGGCTGTGCGGAATTAGGGAACTTCTGCATGCAAATGGAGGACCTGAGACTTAGGGATGCAATAGATGAGAGAATCATGACCCCACAGGATGTGAGCAGGAGATGTGGGGCTCTAAGAGATCCTTCTGGCTCAGGGTCACCAGGTTTCCCTTATCCTAATGTGCTTGCCAGTGTTGAAAGTGCTTGCCAGGGTGGGTCAAAGGTGGTTGCATATCTTTGTGACTTTACTACCTCTGCAGACCGCATTCCTAAGACCAGTGGGAAGCCCTGATGAAGTCCAAGAAGTGATGAATTTTGGGTGACAAAATTAAAGTTTCAATGCAAAAAGTTTAAAGGTCAAAGAATCTATGCATCTATGTGATGACCTGTAGCTCTGCCCTAGAAATCCAAAACTTGCTGCCTTCACTGTAGGTTGAGAGAATCTATCAGTCATTTGTCATCACCTCCCAAGTCACTGGTGAACACTACTGCCAAAGTCCCCTCCTATACACACAATGAATCACGTCTTCTGAAAACTCATGTTGGAAGTCCAACCTCCCCTGCCTTAGACTATAGCTGCATGTGGAGACATAGCATGTCTTTACAGAGTTCAAGTGAAAATGAGGTTCCCAGGGTGGACCCAAATCCAGCATGACTGGCATCCATGTAAGAAGTCACAGTTGGGGGTACTGGGGAGACCAGCAGAAGGCCAGCTACAAAGTTTACCTATAGTGAAAAGGTCATCATTTGAGCTCAAGGAGAGAGGCCCTGGAAGACATCAGCAGCTACCACCCTGACCTTGGGTTTCCAGTCTCCAGTCTCCAGGACAGTGGAGTCTTAATTGAGCTACCAGTCTGAAAGTTTTTTGTTATGAAGCCCAACCTGACTAATGCACTATCTCTGTCTCTCTCTCTCTTTTCATTCCAACCTCCAGGTTTCTCTCTTTTTTAGGCTCCTTCAATTAATCTATAGCCTACTCAACTTTTTGTTTTAACATTTTATTAGTCTGGGTTAGCAGTACATGTTTACATTCCTGTGGAGAGTTGGTGCATAAATATAATACATCTTGATTCCTTTTTTTCATCCCCTTTTCCTCCTCTCCCTTCATCCTCCTGATTCCTTCAATCTCTTCACCCTCTTCTCATTTGACAAAGATCCCTCTCCCTACTTCCTATTATTTATCTTTTATTTTGATCTTTATTTATGATGTGGTCTTCTCATAGAAGAGAAACTATACAATATTTAAGCTGTGTATATGATTTATTTCACTTAACCATAGTCTGCTTTGAATACTAAGCCAAAAGTAAAAATATAAAATTAAACTCGTTTCATGGATAACTGGAATACACAGCTTTTGAATGTTAATACCTCGAAAGAGAGGCTCAGCCTTCCCCCACATCTACATCTCTTAGGTCAGATTCATTTTCTGCTATCTATGCTACCAATCCTGAACTGGAGAAGCTCAGCGTTGAACTACATAATGAAGTGAAGAAGAGAGGGTCTCTGCAGACCAAAGGCAAATCCAAAACTCCACAGCACTTTAAGAACCCATATCCAGTACAAAAATAAAATCAAATCACTGGCCTCCAGGTTCTCATGTGGCCTCTGGGCCACCTGACTACAGTAGAGGGTCTAGGATGATGAGGGTCTTATTTCTTCTACTTCCAAGTCAAGAAGCTTCTTCTAGATCTGCCTGAGGTCAGAAGGACACACTGATTCTCTGCCGGAGGTGGGAGCTGGAGGTCCTGGCAGAGCGAGCTTCACGTGCTGCAGAGGAAAAATAGAGCTGTTTGAACTGTTTGTGTCCCCAGATGCCGGCATCCCTAATGAGCAGGTAGTGCTGCAGCTGCAGTTGTGGGTAGAACTCAGAGTAGAGCAAGTTGCAGACCTAGACAAAAGAACAGCTTCTCCCCTGCTGGTCCCAGTTGACAGAGGCACTCACCAAACCTTTCAAGGGAAACAAGAGGCCATTATTTTAGAAACCCTCAGCCAAACCAAAGGTGATTACAATAGCGAGCTAAGTCTCTGTAACATGACCTTGATTACTGAGTCTTAACTCAGGGTGGCAAAACAATCAAAATAGGCTTCTGGCTGAGATCTGGACCTGGGTAGAAGTGAAATTTTGGGTTTGCAGCTGCCCAGGATGATTTAGAGTTTGATGCTGCCTGATATGTTGGTGATGAATTAGATATAGAAATTAATTACACCAAAACACAGCTCATTAAAAGTATAAAATAACTGCATTTTTTCAAGAACACATCATTAATGAGGTGGTTTGGCAAAGATTCACAGCAAACCTATGAGTCATGTGCACATTTTCTATATCTCCACGTAGAGGTTATTGAGAAGCATTTCAAAATACCGATGAATTAGATATATAAAGGAAAGTTGTGGGCTTTGTTGGGTTTTATCCATGTTTAGTTATTTCTGTTGCTCTCAGAGTGAAACCAAAGTTGAAGGAGTGGACACAGGTGTGTGAACCTGATTTGAGTACCTCAGCAGTCCTGCTTTGGTCGGCAGTTCTGGAAATGTGCCAGTGGGAACATGATGACCACCAGCAGGTCCCCAAAACCATGGGTCACACCCGAGTTACCTCCAGGTGCCAGGATCCAGCTACAGCAGAGCCTGGAGACCATCTTTGAAGAGTGCACCTGGCCTGTCCCCACCCCAGTGCCTGGTGGCCTCGGCAGACCTGGGCAGGATGGGGTGGGCAAAGCACGCATGCTGCCTGCTGCTCTTTCTTCCTGTGAGTGAACTTCTCCTTCTGACCCTTCAAAACCTCTTTGAACCCACAACAGTCACAGAAACTCCTGATTCTCATTCTCCTCTGTTGCCTGCGTCTGGCAACCTGGAACAGGTCCGTGCAGAAGGGGTGCAGGAGGGTTATGGAGAACCCACAAAGGGCTTCCAACTTCCCTCACTAGTTCTACCATTAAAAATGCAGGAAAGAGGGCTGGGAAGAGCTCTCCAGGGCCCATGGTAGAATCTTGCAACAAAATAAAACTTAGAATCATTCATAGGTGAAAATGTGGATGGAATAAGCAATAAGTTCATGCTGACATCAGTGACTGAAGATTTGTAGGGAGAACTGCCAGACCTCCCCTCCTGCACCACTGCAGATGTCACGATGGCGTCAGCTCTGGCTCTGTGGGCATGTGTAGGCCCCTGTGCTTCACAAAAAGTTCTGCATCACCATTTTAAAAGTTTAAAATTCACTTTATTTTGTGCTACCAGGTGGGCTGAATTTAAGGCCTTTACGCAAAGCTATGTCCCTTGCCCTTTTAAAAAATTTAAAGTTTTGAGACTGGGTCTTTCTTCTTTGCTAAGTTGTTCAGGCTGGGCTCAAACTTGTAATCATCTTGCCTCAGTCTCCCAGAGTACTGGGATTTTAGGACTATGCCACCATGCCTGGTGTAAAATTCTTAGCTCAGAGTTGCTCCCATCTGCAGCTGCACTGAGCCCTGAGGTTGTGCAGTGACTGCAGAACTAATCAAAGCTTGGGTTTGTGGTTCACCTATGGTTCTGCCCCACCAGGCTTGGGGTGGGGAGGAAAACACGTGGAGTCTCTCACAAGCTCCTAGGTACCAGGGTGCTGGGTCCTAGGCTGGGGAAGAACACTGCTCCAAAGGAGGAGGAAGCTCCAGAAGGGATGGGCAAGAGGGCAGCAAGAAGCAAAGGCTGTGCCGAAAAGGACAATAAGTTGAATCTTTTTCATTTTGTTGCTTTGTTTTTTTATATGTACTAAGGTTTATTTTGCACTGCTTTTGTTTGCACTATGGTTTATTTTTGCAGCACAATAAAAGATGTGACTGCTCCACATTATGTTCTCAGAGAGCTAAATACATTTACGAAAAGTTAAATGTAGAATGACTGGGGAGATCTCAGGAGTAATCACTAGCAAAAGAGATAAAGCGCCCATGTAGAGCAAGCGATTAAGAGGGACAATACAATAGGACAGGTAGAAAGATAACAACAAAGCAAAGCACAGTAAAAACAATAAACTTGAAAAGCCAAAAGAATGATAAATAACTGGAGAACTAAAAACAAATAACAGGGGAGAAACAAATTAAAATATAATAATATTTATATTTTTTCAATAAACATAAGTGGACTAAACTCTCTGGTTAAAATATTTAAATACTGCCGGTTGTGGTGGCTCATGCCTGTGATCCCAACACTTGGGAAGCTGAGGCAAGAGGATTGCCTTAAGTTTAAGGGCAGCCTGGACTACATAGTGAGATGTCATCTCAAATAAAAATACTCACATATTTCAAATAGACTTCAAATAAAAAGTGATATTGTTATATGCTGTTTGTACAGAAAAAAATGGAAATTTGACAATAAAACGAATGAGAATATTACATAAAATTAACAAAAGCAAAAGAAAACTTTACCAAGATCAAACTAGGTGAGCATGACCACAAAAATAGTATGTAGCATGTAACAAGTGATTACATAATAGTGAAATAGTTTTTTTTACTAAGAAGATACAATAATCTAAAACTTAAATGTACTTCAAATATATTTTTAAGAAAATGGATAGAACTACAGGAAATATTTGACAGAAACATATTTAAACTTCCATGCACAGTTTGATGTATCTCGGAGTCAAACAGACAAAACGTTGCTTCTAGTAGCAGTAGAAGCAATAGTGTTAGGAAGCTTAATCGAATAGAATCTTAAAGTAGAGTACTTGGGTTACCTACCACTGTTATGCTTTGTGTATAGCTATCCACACAAAGTATCCTGCAGTCATAGGTCTTTTTCAGAGGTGGCTGAATTGAGAGTGCTTGATGCTGAGATTAAGGTAACGTGATTAATAAATCAGTTCACCAGTTGGTTTGGCGCAGTTCTGGCTAAGATTAAGGGTGTGAGTGCTACATCCACCCTAGGGCAGGTATCCCACATGCAATATAAGGGACAGAAAGCATTGTCTCTCCCACTTGTTACTTTTGCAGTTTTCTGCCTAGCATGGACTGTTTCTCCTCTGCGATACACCTCTGCTATGCCACCCTGCCTTGGAGCCAGTCGATTATGACCTGAAACCTCTACAATCTGTGAGCTAAATAAACCTTTCTCTGTTTAACTTTGGGTGTCGGGCATTTTATCTCAGCAATGAGAAAAGTAATTAAGACGCCCTTCTGGGATGTTAGGGAACATCTGTTAGGATATTTAAAAATCCTTAAAATGATGGAGACACAGTCAGGATTCAGGTTACCTCTGGAGGAAGGTGGGGACATGGAGCGTGGAAGAGGTGTGCAAGGAATGACCAAGGATTGTCAGATAATTCCTGGGTTTCACTGTGGAAGGAGTTTTAGAGTGTTCACTGTGTGACAATATTTCATGACCTATACATGCTACAAACTTCATTTTCCACGTGTCACAAAAAGATGAAGAAAAGCGTGCTTGTTTCATAGAGTTATTGCTAAGACATAACACTTGGAAAAGACAGTGGTCCTATGTGGCACCTAACGCTTTTTCAAAACTGTTGACTAAGTGGACATATATGTAGCTACCAGATTCCAAAGGTGACCAAGAAGTTGCTGTCCCTGCTTTCAGAGATCATATTTAGTTAAGAAGAACCACAAGGCAATGCAGGAACCATATCTGAAAATCTGGAGTCTGTCATCTGTCCTGATGCCCCAGCTTTACAGATAGGACAGGCGAGGTGGAGAAGTTGCTGAGACCTGATAGAACTGGCCCCTGAGGCTAGAGGGAAGATTGCAGACACAAAGACCAGAGTAGGAATGGTCCTGCATGGTGACTAAGGAATGCAGTTTCTTTTCAAGAAAATGAGAGTCTTTGCAGGAGCTCAAATAGGAGAAAAATAAGATCAGATTTCAGCTGAATACGATGGTGTATACCTGTAACCCCAACACTCTGGGAGGCTGAGGCAGGAGGATTGCCAAGTTTATCCCCAGCCTGGGCCACTTAGTGAATGGTGAGACTCTGTCCCAAAATAAAAAGTAAAGAGGACCAGTGATGTAGCTCAGTGCAAAGGTCCTGGGTTCAATCCATAATACCAAGCTAAAAAAAATAATTTTAAATTTCAGAAACACAACTGTCAGCAAAGTAGAGGATTCATTTGGAGGACTTGGGAGAGAGGGTGGAGCATCACCCTCGGTGATGGTAGTAATTCCTGGGAAAGGTCAAGACAGGAGTGGGAAGTGGAACTTTAATATATTTGCTTCTCCATCCTAAATCAAGGAAAGTGTTTGGGGAGGCAGGATTGCAATTTTTTTGAGCAGCCATTCATTTGGAAATGAAGATTCATTCTGTGTTGACTAGGAGGTTTGCATTTACAACATTGGAAACAGAGAAATAAAGAAGGCAAAGTTCTCAGAATATCAAAACCCACCCAGTCACATCGCATGGACAGGAAGACAAATGAACCATGACACCAAAAGAGATTATTGGTAGAGTACAGTAAATTGGATAGACTAGCAAGGATGGGGATCAACACCTGCGATAAATTCAGAAGCACTTAACTAACAGTGCTCATTACCGTGCTGAGTGGACTCCAACTTCAGGTGGGCTAAAGAGGAGCTCCCACTTACTTTGATTTTTACTTAATTAATTGTGGTACTGAAGATAGAATTTGGGGGGTTCCACTGAGCTACATCCCCTCAGCTACATCCCCTCAACTACATTCTTTTTAATGTTGAGACTGGGTCTTGGCAAATCACCAAGTGCCCCTGGCTGGGCTCGAACTTTCAGTCCTCTTGCCTCAGCCTCCCACAGTTCTGAGATGACAGGTGTATGTCTCCACGACCGATTTCAAATCACCTGAATCCTTTTTGTACTTGATTGTTCAGAAATAACCTGGAAGCAAATCCAAGCAGGGAAAGAATTCCATTTGGGTGGAAGAGAGGTGAGCTGGCTCTATGAGTCACAGAGGACAAAGGATAAGGGACTTCCTGGGTAAACTGAGGGCTAACAATTCCAAGACATGTCCTTCAGTTCTCGAGCTTCTGAGGTGGGAAGTTGCTGCCTCATATATGAAAAAGGTTCTAAAGGCTCAAAGCAGTTAAACAAGGAGCTAGATCAGAGAAGTTGGGCATAGTAAGGCATACCCATAATCCTGCAATTTGGGAGGCTGAGGCAGGAGGATCATAAGTTTAAACCCATACTGGGCAACTTGGCAAGACCCTGTCTCAAAATAAAACAATAGAGAAAAGGGTTGGGAACATAGTGCAATTCCAGTGCTGCCAAAATACATGGATAGATGGATGGATAGATAGATAGATGATAGATGGATAGATGGATTGATAGACGATAGATGGATAGATAGATAGATAGACAGGTGGATAGATAGATACAAGCAAACACACATAGCAAATAAATGAAAAAGTTTAAAATGCAGAAAATGCTGACCTGGAAATCAGCAGGCCCCAGCCTCTTCTGTGGCCACTTTACGCATTGATGGTTTCCTCCGCGGTGACAGCTGGCTCAGAGCCACACTTGTCTCAGGATAATGAATGAGCTCATTGTCAGGTTTGGGGGCCTTGGCAAAGGGTACCCAGGAACTGTTGTCAGAAGGCAAATGCCATTTTTTTGCGTTTGTGTTTACGCAGAGCCAGAGGACCTCGTGTTGTCACTCCTGTGGGCACATGGCCACTGGGCTCCCCCTGGCCGCCTTGCTCTACGCTGATGCCCAGCCCGGCTACCATGTCTGCCTGTCGTGAAAACTTCACACCTCCAGGTGCAGCATGGGTTATTCATGAGGCTCGAGGCAGCGCCCTGGGAGCCCTTGGCTGCACTGTTAGCATATTAATGACCTTCCCTGATGGAGCGTGTTGGTGCGTTCGGGGCACCACCTGCGCCTCAGTCACTGGCCTGCACCCGCCTTTCCATCAGCACCGCATGGTGGGACTTGCAGCTTCTTTCCAAATGCACTCAGGCCAGATATTTACCCCATAACTGATTTAGTAGGTGGGAGGGAGGCCCCTGGGAGCCCTCCAGGATTTAGCCTGCCTGGATGTACCCCCGGGCCATGGTCAGGTTTATCTCAGGTCACTGCCTCTTTCCCTGCTCTCTCCACGGCACCAGCTGGGCCTCAGCTAACCCTTGGAGCCAGGCGCAGACCTTTCATCAGGACAACTGTGTGCCCAGCTAGGGGTCTCTGATCAAAGCGTAGTACATAGCTCCTAGCACACCCTGCATGGCCCATGGGAAGCTGGTGCTGGAGTACAGAGTGGCTGCACCAGACGATGCAGGACAGGCTGCAGGCCCTGAGTGAGCAGCTGCAAGTGCATCGGGACCTCTGGGGCTGTTCTCTCATTCCTGTGCCTCCAGCTGGGGTACCTGAGCACTGCAGAGCTAACTGGGAAGGTAGCCTGGAGAGCCCTAGGGGCTAAGGCAGCACGAGGACGCAGGTGTCTCCTGAAAGGACAGAATGTGCATTTTGAGCCAAAGAAAGAGTAGGTGAAGAACTCAAGGCCAAAGCCATCCCCAACAGGTCGGGCAGTGGTTTGGGGTAAGGTCCAGCTGGGCAGGGGAGGGCAGGTTTCCAGCAGTCTGTGAATCACTGTGGACAGGGTCCTGCCTTGAGCCAGGAACTGACAGAAGTGTCCCACTGAGTCACAAGCTGGTGTACTTCACATGGGATGCACTGGCGGGCTATGAGCCAGAGTGGATGCAGGTTGCACAGCCAACTGTGGGGAAGTGAGTGACACAATTTAGCCCTCTGAGCTAGGTGTCGTGGTCCATTGGTTAATCCCAGCACTCAGAAAGGCTGAGGCAGGAAGATCACAAATTGAAGCCCAGCTTGGGCAACTTAATGAGAAACTGTCTCAAATAAAAAATGAAAAGGGCTGCAGATGTATCTCTGTACGAGGGCCCTGGGCTCAGACCCCAGTAGAGGGTTAAAACAGTCATCCTTCCACTTCACAAGGGAGTCAGTACTACCACTCCCACCATGAAGAGGCAATTTGCACTTGATGCATTGAAATATGCATGGAGGCCCAAGGTCTTGGATGACCCATGTGGTGGTGGCTGAATGGGACAGGTGCAGAACACCTGGAGATACCAAGAGGAGAAAACTCTGGGCCAGGCAAAACAGTGTCCTTGCTCTGGGCACCCTAAAGGAGCAGCTATTCTCTCCCTGTGGGTGCACTAGCGATGTCATTGAGTGGGGATGGCAGCAGTGATGCTGGCCTCCAGGAGGAAAGAGGAGCCCCTTGAGCCCCATGGCACTTGAGTCACCTACAATTTGTAAAAGACAGGGAGCACTTCCTTGGTGCAGCAAGAGGAGAGTGGCACTGGGGACCAGGAAGCCAGCCTGTCCACTTTAATATTTGGCAGCAAATATATGGAGATGTACAAATGACTTTCTGTGGCTGCCATGCTTTTAATCCCATTAAAAAATAGTCTATGGGTGCATCCATTATCTTTAATGTCCAGTGAGATAAATCATACCCACAAGCTTACATAGCACAGAGCTTCTCTCAAAGGAGAAGCCCAAAGTATAAATAACTGACAGAAAAATAAAAGACCACAGCAAACAGGGGGATAAAAGGGAAGGGGACCGAGAAACAGAGAGAGGGGAGCTGGATGGAAGGGGAAGGGGATGTAATAATTAAGATGTCTTCTGTACATGCACCATTCCCCACGATGGATGGAAGGAATCATTATAGAGTGCAAATATGTATTAATACAAAATTTTTAAATATCTTTGGATGCCATGGGTCACAAAGGAAACTACTTGATGGGCACAGCGTGCAGAGCCTGTAACCTTTGCCTTGGGAGCACCCCAAGGCTGTGCTTGCTGCTCCTGTCTACCTGCATTGTGTCACTTGGGATGACCGTGCCCACCGCACAGGGAGCATTGCGGGCAGTGGGATGGGACTTAGCAGGGCTCAGTTCCAGGTGAATGTGCTCAGACACAATTACTGTGCAGGATACAAATGTAAGCTTTGAGAATAATGAATGGTTTTCAAGTGATAGCTGTCAAATCATATATATTATGTATGATCGCAGCAAGGTGCATACATGGGGTAATTGTGCCTGTAAATAGATGATTTCAGGTTAGACTGAGGGAGGCTGTATAATACTCCATCTTCAATGCCTCTAATAGACATCACTTTCCCTAAACCTTCATTTATTCCCCAAAGGAGATGGGTGTGGTCCATGGGAGTGGCGAACTTGCTAGGACCCCCGTGGAGAGGCCCATGGACCACTGGGTCACTCCTGTTTGGTGGTGGATGCCATGACTGAGAAACTGCATGCAGGCCTCCCTTTCTGATGTGACTCCAGTCAAGTGTAAATAAAGTTCCATGCAAATTTTAAAATTGTTTTCTCCAGTTCCATGAGGAAGACTGTGGGTGTTTTGATTGAGATTGCATCAAATCTGTGTACAAGCTTACACATCACACGGTTCCTCTTATATGAGGAATCCAAGGTATAAATAAATTCAAGAGCAAAATAAAAGACAGATATTAAGAAACAGAGTAATAGATCTTTCTCAGATGAGAAGGGGACCAAGAGATGTACAGGAGGCTGGGTAGAGGAAGTAAGAAAAATTAAGATGCATTACCTACACGTACCAAACCCCCCCACCCCCGTGAAGGTTAACAGTATGTACTCCAAACATGGACTAATAAAAATAAAAAATTTTAAAGGGAAAGAAGGTAGATGGAGGGGAAGATGAGTTGAAGTAAGAAAATCACCACACGTTTTCTTTATCTCAAATGATTAGACTCTTGTCTCAACTATCCAGTCTTTTCAACTCAAGCCAGGTCAGCGTGGTGGATCACGGTAAACATCATAATGCAGTGAGTATAAAACACATCAGGTGTTGGGAAAATAACTGAAACAGATCATCTTACTTACATGCAAGCATTAGCCTTGAAGGAGAGCTTTAAAGCCAATGGGGAAAAATAATGAAGTGCCCCGAACTGCAAATCACTAGACCCCCACCAGAATTGCTGAGGCAGGAGGCCCACACTCTTCCAAAGCCTTCTCAAGTGGCTGACCCACAATGACACCCCCTTTTCTGTTCAGCCTCCACGGAACTAATCTTTACTGAACTGTTTCAGCTCTACCTCCAGTGGAGCTCTCACCATCACCTTGATAAGGCAATCTGGAGCAGATATAGGCACGAAGGCAATATCTATATGGTAAATATATACATAAGTAATTAAATGGCTGCAAAATTATATATGATGGTGTTTAAAGAAGCGGAGAGTTCAAAATTGAAATGGAAGCCTGGTAAATAAGCCATTATGCCCAAAGAAATCCTGATTGCCTATTCATAGCTGAAATTTACATGAACTCTTGTTCATTAAAGAATGAATAGCAGCTAATTTGAAGCATTATCAAAGCAAAGTTCAGATGACAGAATTAAAAGAAAAAAAATCCTCTCAAAACAGAAATCTACCAGCTGCCCCACATAAATTAAAAGCCACTGCAACTTTCTTAATATGCTGGAGACCCTATTTTTAAATCATACTATCTAATTAAAATACTCAAGAGGAAAAAGAAATAAGTACAGATTGCAGAAATCAGAATTTAATAATAAAGAGGAAAAAGGGAAGCAGAAAAATCAATCTGTTTGTTAAGGCAATTTGTTATAGAGCACTCTCTTTTTAGTGTCCTTTCTTTTTCTTTAAAGCAGAAGAATCTACCTGACTATTATTCCAGGAAACAGCTGGGTTCTTATTCAGATCTGTATGCTGAAAGTTAAAAATGAGGAGTAAGAAGGTGACAGTGATGAAGGTGTGATTCTTACCAAAATTAGACCAATAGTCCAGGAGGGAGGAACAAGCTGCAGAGTGAGGAGATTAGTGAGGATTAGTGACTTTGGAACTGCTTATCCCTGAATATTTGCTTGTGTCCTTTTGCAAGGAACCAGCATCTCTGCTCCAGAGGACTTCACAGCTGTTGGGGTGCTCAGAATCACCTGCTCCCTTCTCTCTGTAAGAAAACCTCAGGCCAGAGCGATGCTATGATCTCAATACTTAGAGAAATCAGTGTCAAAACTTAAATCCTGCCTGGAGCTTATAAGTCCAGTCATTTACTTTTTATGTTCACATCTCACCATCCAAAGATAAAGAGCAAAGAATATGCCACCTACCTCTAACATAGACCCAATCCTACTGCAAGTGCTTCACTGCTCACCTACTTACACTCGGTAACCTCCCGACAAACCCATCATAAACTAAAAATGCTCCAACATCCAAAAAACCAACCCAAATAGAAAGAAAAAAATGTGCAAATTGTTAGCATGAAATCTCAAAGATTTAAAATAGTCAAAAGATTAGAGAAGAGGTTTGACTTTACTACTCCTCAAAGAAATATGAATATAGTACTGAAATAAAGGACCCTGTGGCACTTGCAAAGTTGACAACCGAGTAAAGTATACCGCTCATTGCTGGGAAAGCTGAGCAGGAGGTGAACAGTTCATGGCCACTGCTGAACAGGTTATTTTCCCTGCTTCTCTGGAGGTGAGAACAGAACAGATATGACAACCTTACAGAAAATTCCTTTAGGAACAGACTGCTTGTCCAATAATAAAGATAAGCTCAGTAAATTTTCCAATTTCATTCACTCTAGATTATTTGGCTACGATAGAATCATCCCCACTCTCCTTGCCTTCAAGGGCTGTGTTTCTAGATCCCTAGTGGAAATCTGAAAGCAAGACAGTGCCATACCCTCTGTATATTATGCTGTTGCTGTATAAATAGGAACAACAAACAGGGTGAATGTTTAAATTAAAAAATTATTGCAGTGGAATAGGGATTGCAGTTAATCCCCTCAAAATCTTCTCCCTTGCGTTGAATGCACTCATCCCATCATTCTTACCCTTTCTGCAATAGCTCTGGAGACCTCTTTCCTGAGGGTCTTTAGCTGCACTATCCTGGCTTCCTTGATGTCCTGATTAATTCAGTATGTCTCTTTTTATGCTCATTTTGACTTTGAGGAAAAGCCAAAAGTCACATGGTACCAGATCCAGTGACTAAGGTGGATGAGGACACAGCACCATGTGTTTATAACCCTGCCTTTTCTGTTGATGGCACTGGGCAGCAGCACTCATCATATTTTTGATCATGCCTTGTAAAGGTACCCAGGAAAGCGGACTCCAGAGCTGCTGCAGAAAGTGACAAGGACAATAAGATGAATGCCCACAAACTGAGATGAGGACTGAGTGATAGTAATGGCAATGTGTCCTTTACTATAATGATTATTTTTTAAAAATTTAAACATTGATTGTGTATTTTCATCACTCCTTGTAGCTATGATACATTTTAATTTCTAAATTAGACACAGTGAAAGAGTATAAACAATAATCATGTAGATGATTATAACAGTGTACTGTAGTAAAACAACTAGCATCGCTACTTTTGGGCTTTGGATCCATTATTAAGTTAAATAAGGATTACTTAGCATAGCTTAACTGGCAGGTAGCTTAACTGGCAGGTAGCTTAACTGGCAGGTAGCATAGACAGCATGGATACCCTGGACAAAGGCATGGTTCACACCAGGCAGGGTTGAGCAGAATGTGTGAGATGTTGCTACTGAGAAAAGTGTTGTATGGATTATCTGCTTCTGGAATTACCCATTTAATAAATTCAGACAAAGGTTGACCACAGGCAAAAGAAAGCAAGAAAACAAAACTGTAAATAGGTAGAGGCTAGTGTTGTCGTTTGTTGTATTTAACAAAGTAAGTTGTGAACTTTGGTAGGACCCAAATCCAGGCTCTGAAGTTTGCTGTTTTGGTGATACTGGATAAATCCCCTAACATTGTTCTTCCCTATGTCTTCATCTCTACTGGGGAAAACTGAGGTTCTCTACCCTTAAGATTCTGGTGAAGATTCACTGTGTTACTTCTTCCTTATGGCAAAATGGTTACATTGATTCTGCTGCACTGTGTGTTTAAAAATATTAACTATTTTTATTATTATCATACAGCCTCAAAGAATGATTTCATCAGAGCATATTTTAATATTACTTCAAGTAAAAAATACTCTAAGGACACAGACAAAGATAGATACAGAATTAAGATGTGTTATTCACATGTACCAACTCCCTAGGGTGAATGTAACCCTTATGTTCTGCAAATATATATTAATAAAAAATAATCATTGTGAAATTATTTCTCTTTCTGCTAATCTGGATATTTTATGTGTTTGTCTAATCTGTAAAATGAGGTAGTCTTAAGAACATGACATATGTGTTTTTGGTAGTCTAAGATACAAGAAAAGAAGCCGCTGATGCTCATAATATAGTAATTTGTGCTTTGTGTAGCAGTAAAGGCTTGCTCTGTGACAGGGCTTGTGTGTGCGCCTGGCTTCTGTTGAGTGCTGACTTATTATAAAACCTTGGGCAGGATACTTGGTCTCTTTCAATCCCAGTAGTTCTCATGAAAATGGAATTGCTTGTAAATTAAATGAGATAATTCATAAGAAACAGACTGGTACCGAATATGAGATATGTGTTCAATGAAAACGTCAGCTAATACTATTGTCACATGTCATCAATTACGGACACTAGTCACTGTGTCACACACACATCTATTACTAGGTTGAACAAGGCAGCTTCAAGAGCAGGTGAACACAAAGAATGATAAACTAAGGTGTCTTTGTGGGTGTTCCACCCTTTTCCTAACCCAGTCCTCATGCTGGCCTACTCCCCCGCTGCCCCAGTGCCCTGCAGCTGTGCTGGCCACATCACACATGAGTTCTAGATCCCATTGTCTCTCTCCTCCTCAGTTTTGTCATTTTAGCAATTCTCCCCCTCTTTTATCACTGATTTTTCCCTCCCAAGCATACAAGCATGCATTTACGCTCTGTGGACCTATAGGACCAAATATTAACAAAGCTGCCAGATTGCCCCTTGCTGCACCCTTATGCTCTTTGCTTGAAATATCTATCAACAGATTTTCTGTGCTCAGTCTTCTGCCCTATTCTTCTCTTTCTTTATCCTGCTTAGGATTTCTCTTAGGATTTTCTCCTAAATGTTCCTTCAAAGCATCTCTCCTGGTGAGTCCCAAGGTCCTATAATCTGGTGATTACAGTGAAGACTTCACGCTAAACCCTCATCTTCTAGGACTTTTGACATGATTGATTACATCTTCCTTAAAATCAAATTTTCCCTTACCTTCCAAGATTGCTCTTCATTTTTTTCATGTCTTCATCATTATTTCTTCATGTCCTTTGATGATTTGTTTCATATCTCCAACCTCTAAATACTGACATATCTTGAGGTATAAGTTTTGTCCTCTCTTTTATCTAACTATTAATGAGATCTCGGTCAGTGTCTTTATATATCATGCATAGGTTGATTAAAAAAGTAAATAACTTTAAGCCAGACATCTCCCCAGAAATCCAGACTTACATATATCACTGGTCATCAGCCATTGGAAAGTTCCAAGTTTAATTTTGGACATATTCAATTCCTTTCCAAACATCACCAACAACCCCCACACTTTTCCCCAAAAATCAACCAAGCAAAGAAACAGACAAAAACAAAAACTAGTTTCTTCCATATCTCAGTAATGGGCAATGTTCTTGCAACTGCAGAAGCTAAAAATGTGTTTGTCACCCCCATATCCAACCCATGAGCAAATACTATTTGTGTGTTCAGGTCATTTCAATTTTGCATATCTCTCTCTTTCTCTCTCTCTCTCTCTCTCTTTTTCTGTCTCATACTGGAAATTGACTCTAGCATCTTCACACTGAGCAACATCCCAAGCTCTCACTCTCTCTCTCTCTGTCTCTCTGTCTCTCTCTGTCTCTCTGCCTCTCTCTGCCTCTTTCTGTCTCTGTCTCTGTCTCTCTCTCCATATATATAAATATATATATAATTTTAAAATTTTGAGACAAGGTCTTACTCAGTGGCTGTGTTCCCCAGGCTCAGACCAATCTTGTGATCCTCCTGCCTCAGCCTCCCAGAGTGCTATGATTACAGTTGTACACTACCATGCCTCACTTTGCATTTAAATCTTAATCACTCTCTCTGTCCTTTTGCCTTTTTCTTCTACAGTCTGCTATCAGCACTACACACAGAAGTATCCCATTAAAATAGATAACAGATCATGCCAAGCCATTGCTCAAAACCTGCCCATGGATTTCCTGAGGTAATATGCACTCTAGGTAAAAATGAAAGGTTATGCATGGCAATGTGCCTCTATTGTTTGTGCCTCTTTGACATATATGCTATCCCTAACATCCTCTTCTACCCCTTTGCTCTTTTCTTGCTCTATTTAAACATCTGCTTTCAATGCAGGACCTGACATACATCAAACACACCCTCAAAGTGGGACGTTGGCTTCCGTGTCCCTTTTGTCTGAATTGACACTCTCCCTCAGTAACACAACTTGCTTCTAAGATAATTCTTAACCCTCACATTATCTGAGAACCTACTCCCTACTCTCCTCTAGTGGATAACATTTCACCTGCCCTCCAGGATACCACCATCCCTTTTTCATATTCTCTGCATATCATTCTGCTGCTTGTCCATCTTCCCTGCAGCTGGTGCAAACTCTCCACATTCAGGAACTTCATTTTGTTTACTAGGACCCTGTGCCTTGAAATGTATTGTGTACATAGCAGATATGCAGCAAAGATTAATAAAGAAGACTTAACAGTAGCATGAAGTTTCATTTCATATTCAAACGTACACCCAGTATGGTAATCTTAATAAAGCTATGATTAAACCATCTCCTAAAATTTATGTGATAAGAGTCATTGAGCCTATATTCATTTTTTGGAACAGGTTATTACATTATCTTTTAGAAGGCTCACCATGTTTACTTCTTAACACCCAAAGATAGGAGATCACTTTTCAAAGACATATTAAAATAGTATCTGCTTTCTCAGAGGAATCAATAATACCCAAACAAGTCCACCTGAATGCAAAACATTTGTTATTCCCATGGAACCATATTTTCTTTGTAACGATCAGTTGATTTTAGAACTTCTCTCATTCATCTCTTTAGAAATCAATGTTGAGGGCATTTCATGTACTAAGTGTTGTTCTAAACTTGGAAGAAGTTGCCAGCAATGATGGAAAGTACTATATCCTTTGGGAGCTCACAGTCTGGGGGAAAACAAACCTGTCACCGTGAGAATTTATAACTCTCTGTGGTACATGGAGTGAGGGAAATGAGGGAATATTGACGAGACACAGAGGGCTTATGTTAGGAGATGAAGGAAGACTGCACAGCAGTTGCTGTATGGAAACTCAGTTCAAAGAACTCAGCGCATTTGCTAGTGGAGAGGGCAGGGAAGGACAACTGGGAAGCTGGAACAGCACACGCAAGTAGATGGAGTGAGTGTTTTGATGTGAACACAGATTGAGGTGAGCAGGATGAGGTGTGAATGGCCTCCAATGACTTGGACAAAACAAAGAAGATCTTAATAGACTGGGTTCATGTTTCATCCTCAGCATTTAGGGTGTGTGGATGGCAGGACGGATAACCAGGGACACAGGTGATTGTGAACAGTCATGAGGACCTTACAGACTTCCTACAGCCAGAAAAGGCACCACACTTTATTAGAACAAGGGCTACCTAGTTTTCATTGAGTGGCTATTATTGTGCTTTGTAAGTAGCGGGTATGGGAGAAACATCCATTTAATGAATCTGAATTAATGCAGTAGTGAAATTAACCTGCAATCTTAGAATGATTGGGTTATTTTTCCCCTTTTCCAGATAGACAGAATTAGCAAAGAGGTATGGTGTTTTGGTTTTCTTTTTAAGACTAGTAAGTGATAGAGTTATCCTCAGCCCTGCCATGTCTGGCTGGCTCTCTTGCTGTTTTTCTACTTCCTGAATGGCATAAGATGAGCAGTGCTTTTCTGCTAGGGCTTCTGTAGTAATCCTTCTCCTGAGAGCCAGATAACCATGGACTGAATCATTGGAAACTGTGAATAAAAAATAAATCTTTCCTCCTTTAAGTTGTTTATATCAGGTATGTAGTCCCAAGATTGGGAAGCTACCTAACCCAGTGGCCTTCTGATGAGGGCGGCAGTTATTGTATCCAAAGTCCACCTTAACCCAGCATGTCTTCATGTGAATAGCTTGCATTTACAAAGACCTTATTTCCAAGTGAAGTCACATTCTGCATTCCAGGGGACCTGAATTTCAGCATGGATACTATTATGCTCCAAGTAATAAATCTCAGTCTTAAAATCAATATGGAAAAAAAAATCAAGTCAAGTAAACAAATATTTTAAGTTGACAGTAAAAAGCAAATAGAATCAAATTAATGAGAGGCTGTTCTTTCTCCTTGGGATATTTTATCCCAAGTTGTGTGTGTGCGTGTGTGTGTTTATGTGATGTGTGTATTTATTTCCTTTTCCATATTCAAGGATGTTTCTGACTTCCAGCGTTGTAGTTTATGTCATAATCCGTCACTGTAATTCACAGAGCAGATATTCACAGCTAAATTTTCTCAGGTTTGTGAACACAATTTTTCACAGTTACATTTTATGTCTTTTTCATCATAGCCTTATAAAGTACAGCTGCAATTACCAAGTGTATTTTTATAGAAGCCATATTTGAGCATGCACTGTATGAATGATCTCCTATTATTGTGTCTGGAAAAACAGGAAAAATAGTTGTGCAAAAAGAATATGACCAATCTGAGGGTCCAAAGCTGTCAAAAAAATGTGCACTACAGGAGAGATGCTGAATATTTACTTGTAACTCTCAGGAACGTATTTTGCTTTTAAGAGGGAGTGGTAAACATTTAATGAAACAAAGATTTTCATGAATGAGGTGCATTGATATGAAAGCATATTCATTGAGCATGCATTGAAAAGCAAATAGGTGAAGGTTGAGGCAGGCTCTGGGGACTGGAAGAAGGAAGCTTGAGCTGAGACCCTGGAAGGATCCATGCATAATGTCTAACTCTGAAAGTTCCCCTTGGGAGTAGGATACTCAAGACTGTTCTGTCCTAGTTTCCTAAACTTCTGGAAATTCTGCTTGAAACTTTTCATTGCTTTGAAGCCACTAGAGTTTGTGAACAGGACTCCTTTCTACCAAAAAAAAGCTCTACCTTCTTCAAAGCAGGTCCTTACCAGACATTTGGTTGTTCTTTAATCTCTTGTCCTCTCACTTTCTTGTAAAAGACTAGTGTCCAGACAATGGCAGGCTTCCTATAGTCTCCTGCATTTTCAGTCGATGCCAAAAACTCCAGGGAGAATTTAGTTCCTAGTTATCCAAGGTCCTCTCTTATGGTGAGTTCAACTTTCCTATTCCTCATATGATGGACAACTATATATATGGTTGTCCACCATCCTGGACAACTATGAATTTGGCTACTTCCAAATCAAGGCACTATTTAGTCTGACCACCACCTCTCAACGTTTGGTCATTTTACCTTGTACTCTTATCTGAGTGCCACCCAAAGATTTATTTAATCATCTATGTATCTATCATAATGAAATATTTGACATGGTTCACTAAATCATTACATAGCCACTTGGGACTTTAAAATCCATTAGATGAAATTTTGACTGATAGGAAAGTTTGCATAATAATAAACTGCTACATTTTAAAAAGCGAGGAATCCAAAGTGCATGTTGACCATGAGTAATGAGTTTGTAGAAGAAAATGGTGCAAAGAAGATGAAGCAAAATCCTGACAGAGTGTATATGTGTTTCTTAGAGTTAGCATTTTATTTCATGTGAATTTGAATAATAAAATTCAGTTATTTAGAGAAATATGTTTAAATATTTGAATGGAATAAGCACTTATTGGAGATTATTTTCTCAAAATTATCTACTGCCACTGAGAATACAGAGATAAATAACAGTAACCTCTACATGTAGCTCTCAGACAGAAGGATGAAAATATCATATTATCACATGAAATTATCATGTAATTATTATTATCATGAAATTATAATATAATTATGAAATTATCACAAGTAAACGTCGTGTTATATTGTAAGAGAAAGACAATTTGCCTTTGTTTTACAACATTAACTTTGTTGTAATGTTGCCATCCTGGACACCTACAAATTTGGCTACTCCAAATCAAGGCTCTATTCAATCTGACCAAAAAGAGTAGTGGCTGGGAAACGAAGCATATGTATGCAAGCACGTGTGTAAGTATACTTCCCTCAGCATTATAATCCTTAACCAAAATTTGATAATTTTGTGAATAAAGTGGAAAATCTTGAATGCTTATTATTTCAAAAACATGAGAGTAGCCGGGTGTGGTGGTGCACACCTGTAAGCTCAGCATTCCGAGAGGCTGAGGCAGATCAGCTATAAATTCAAGCCAGCCTGGATAATGTAGTGATCAAGTGAGACCTTGTCAAAGTAAGAAAGGCTAGGCATGGAGTTCAGTTCAAAGACTCTGGGTTCCATCCCCAGTACTGAAAAAAAGTCCTGTAAATAATATGGATTTGGGTACATGCATTAAAGCAGAGCCTGGTCACCTAATGGGGTCTAATCTGGTCCCAATTTATTCATGAAGGGAGCTCATTATAAATACTGCCATTAACAAAGAAAATGGTCAGCAGATGTTTCCTGTGTGTAGAGCTCTTCCCTGGCGATCACTGCCCAGCTCTGTCAAGCATTATACTCTGTGTCTGTAAACTGGGGAAGAAGGAGGTTGACCAAAGGGAATTAGATTCTTCCATCTCCTAAAGAATAAGTTTTCCTCACTGTCCAGGGATTTAGGGAGAGCTCTCAGAGCGTCTTAACTGTGTTTACTCCATAGGTAGATAAAAGTCCCATTTTAGAAATATTTTACCATTTTATTACGTATTTACATTAAACTTGAGTAATAACCAGTCCTTTGAGGGCAGGATATTATTATTTTCTGAACATTTATGTCAATAAATAGTGAATCTCTGTTAAGATAATGAGCTGGAATATGCTGTGAATGACAGTCACAGTTAAACAGGGAAGGCCTGAAATAATGGGATAGAAATGAAGATGTATAGGAAAGGACAAGAAAAGCGAGAGTATGCCTGAAAAATACTATTTTCTAACCAGAAATTCCATTTGCTCAGTTCTAGGTAATCATGTTTATTTCAAATATATAACTTCATCCTGGAATTCACATATTCGTATTAGTTAACTTCACATTCCACACACAAATAAGAAAAGAAAGAGAAAAGATGATTGTTAAGTGATTTTTTTCTGAAGGAAAGTGGATTAGTTCAGTGCTGAGCTACAGGTGGTTCCCTGGGCAGAGAAAGATATCCCCGGAAAGTGGCAAGCACTGTACAGGTGGAGCATCAACTGAGCATGTCCTGCCCAGGGGATGCCTGTGGCTGGAGCACAAAGACCAGGTGACAAGACACCTGTGCAGGGTCCAGATTGCAGATGCTGGATCCAAGCAACCTGTGGCAAGGTCTGCCTTGTACTGTGGGACCCAAGGCAGCTAGGATTCCCCAGACAAATTGTGCTCAGTAATGATGATGATTGTAATAATAACCCATACCCACAATGGGTTGTTGCAAGCACTGGTGGAATTAATGCATCTGAAATATGCACATAGATTTCACATTGTGTTTTTTATTTATATATATTTTAAGACAGAGAACATTGAGAGATATAAACACTTAGGAAAAAATAGAGGAAGGGAATTCATGAAGGACAGAGGAGCTTGCAATCTTACTGACTTGGAATATTTACCTGTAAGTAATGCAGAACTGTCAAAAGACTTTAAGAAGAGAAATATGCACAATGTCATGTTTTTGAAAGAACGAGTCACACTGATTGCATCAGGTAGTAGAATTGATTTCACAATATCTAATGTACCTTTTGGGTTTTATTTACTCTTTCAGATTCTTATGCTACAGAGACGAGGGCAACTTTGTTGAAGATAACAATGTGTAATACAATGACCACTGTTAATTCCTATCATTTTGTTTTGAAACCTAGTATCATTTTTATTGTTTCTCTTTTGCATTTGTCTATGTTGTTGTTACTTTGCTATTGTTTCTTATTCTCTTGAAATTAAAATATAACAAGCTACATTAAAAAATGAATTGATATCACTTTGGTTAGATATATTTATTTTGATTTGTACTTAACAGCATATCATTAAAAAGTGTTGCTGCCATTGTCTTCGTTGCCACTTTGTGATCATTGATTAAAGGCTCCTTGATGTTTGGCAAGACAGCCTCTGAGTTCACCAAATTCAAAAGCTTCATAAGCAGAGATAATGCAGTGTGTTGAACAGGATCGCAAGAGAATTCACTCATTAAATCTCTATGCGGTCTCACAATTTTCTTGGTGCCTTATGTTTGATCTGTGTTCAAAGTCCTGCTACCTGATAGGATATGAGCTCATTTTGTAATGTGCCATCAGGGCAGTGTAATATTTAAGCATCTGGATCTGAAAGCACTGTGGGTGAAAACCCAGCTACACCAGCTTGCAGCTGTGTGATTGTGGGCAGGTTCCCAAGCTCCGGAGTCCACTGTGCCCATCTGTGAGGTGATGATCATAATCCTTCCTGGCCATTTGGGCTGTGAGGATGCCTGAGCTCACAGGCACTCAGCATGATGGTTTTGCCCCAGTTGGGGGCTCTGGTTGATCCAGCTTCCTGTGCTAGTGCTTGAACTTGAACTCAGTCATCATTCCAAAGCCCAGGCTCCTTCCATCAGTTTGTGCTTAAGCAGGTGGAAAGCGATCATGAAGAGCTTGGAAAATAATTGCGTTTGGCTTCCTTAAGATGCATTCACAGAAAAGAGAGTCAAATTGTGACAAGAGAGAAAATTAAAAGAACTTCTGCACACTAGCATTGGTTGCATTCTGTAAGAAGGTGCTGCTTATTATCTGCCTCTCTGGTACTTTATAAGAGTAAGGTGCGCATCTGTCTGAGTTTTAGGACAAGAGAATCGAACAAAAGTCTCCTATGTTGGTGGTGGTCGCATAGCATTGAATTGGTGTGTTTTTATACTGGGAGGAGGAATACCAATACAGTAAAATGAAGTGGGTTAGGTATAAAATTTTGGAAACATTTTTAAGAGAGCAAGAAGTAAATTTTTCTGCATATGTAGAGGGTGAAAAATTTGGATTGTTTCCCCCAGCTATAAAAATTATGACAGTTTCCTGAGAATAATGATGAAAAAAAAGTATGAATACTCAAATGCAAAGCAAACAACTTTTACTTAGTTTCCTTTCTCTTTGCTCAACTGTCCTCCTGAAACCTTGACGTGCATGTGCAGACGCACGCACAGATGCACACACACGCGTGCAGATCGTGGACACACACACAACTGGGAGAGAGTTCCCACTCAAGTCCCTGTTTAGCACCTGTAAACTAACTTTTCCCTTAATGAAAGCCTTGAAGGTCAGAGGGAGCAAAACAAATGCAGCAAATGCACTGGGCAGAATAAAAGCGAGGCAGTGGGCCCAGCGTCAGACTCTGAGCGTCCGGTTAGATGAACCTCAGGTTTTTACGAGGCACAGGCAGATAAAGCCATCCATTTGCTTCAGTGTGACTGTCTTCATTTTGAAAGCTTCAAAGGGGGAATGTTAGGTGCTTTAGAAACTTCTTTGTTCCTTTCGAAGAAAATAATTATGGCACAATTTATCCTAATTCAGATTTTTAAGCCTTGATTAGAGATGTGCAATCTTACCTTCCAATAAAATATATAATTTTCTGCAGGGCCTGCATTCATCCACTCCTTCTTCTTTCTAAATTACAGCAAATTGCTCCAATTTCAGCCCCTTGTAGTGTGCATTTAGGCCACTCAGAAGCCAGCCCGCTTCCTCGCCTAGATGCCTTCTTACACAGTCGCTAATGGCGAATGTCATTTTAATCAGGGCTGGGGAGTTCTGCCACTTGGCTGGCCCATCCATCACAAGAACGCAGCCCAGACTCAGTGGAGGACGGAAGAGTCTCGTCTCATGGGGGCTCCCCACCTGATAACTCTAGACATTGAGGATTTGCCTGTGGTTTTCGAGAGACCTTCCCTGTTTTCTTCTGCTTGTAGCAGCTTTTGATTCACTCACGCTTGAGCCAATTTGACTCAAGTCTGCAGATGTTTGAATGCCTCTGAGGACTAGGAGTTATCTTGGTGCTTGGAGAGAGATCAGGTCCCAGGGGAGGTCAGAAGGCGACAGGGCGGATGCTGCGCATGCTCATCATGGGATGTAGATAAGCGCGAGAACACAGGAAATCCCTTCCCAGCCCAGTGGAGGCTGCGCGACATGTTTCTACTACCTATACATCATAACAAACTCCTGGAGAGCAGGGACCAAGCTAGGGAACAGTTGAGGAGTAGCCGATACAGAATTTGAACTCAGAATCTTGGGACCTATTCTCCCAGCTTCAGGAGGGAAGGCGAAGTCACTGATGCCAAGTCAAATTCTAATGGGTAGGAGATGAGGCTGACAGGAAGCCTGTGCTGAGGGAATGTGAGATGCTACCATGTTTCTCGTTCCGGTGACAGCTCTATATTGAAATTGCTTACTTTTCTAATTGCTATTGTCCCTACAGATGGAAAGATTCACTTATTTTAGGGATGAGAACTTTATTGTTTCACATGCATAATTGTCCAGTGGGTCCTTTTCAACCTCACAGTGTTAGTTAATTTATAAAGTTATTATTTATTTATTCTAAGATCTTAAACTTGTGAACCCTAAAGGTTCTCCCTGTCTCTTCCCCCACACTCTCCCTACACTCCTTCTCATACACCGGGTTTCTTCATTTTTGCAGAAGACTGAGAACAGCAGGATTACTGACCGACTGTGACATCACAGCACTTGTTCAGTAATGGTGCTGAATCTTCAAAATGGAAACTGATGCTAAAAAGGAATAGCTCAGGAATACAATTAATGGAAAGTCATTCATTATACCTTTTTTTTGGTATGGGGAATCAAACTCATGACCATTTTCATGGTCGCATCTTGTGTATTGGATGAGACATATGAACTGTAGTCAACCCTTGTCCAAGGGGCATATTCCCCATGACTAGTGTCACTGCTGGAAGCTGTGGGTACTAGAGCCCTGTCTGAACTACCATTTCTGAGATGTATGAGGTGTGATTGAAAGCTCGGTTGTTTAAATTTTAAAAATATTAACGGTATAAAACACACTACTATGGATCCCCCTCTAAGTATTCCCATGCACTTGGAGCAGATTTGTCTTGTTTTTCTAGCCACTTTCTGCAGCAGCTCTGGAGTCCTCTTTCGTGAGTGTCATTCACTGTGCTGTCCTGGCTGCCTGGATGTCCTAAATGGATTCAAAACATTTCCCTTTCCTGGTCATTTAGGGTTTGAGGAGAAGCCGGAAGTCCATGGTACCAGCTCTGGTGAGTAAGGTGGATGAGGACACAAAGTCATGTTTTTATGAGCTTTTCTTTTCCTTTGGATGGCACTGGACAGCCGTATTCACCATATTTTTCATCCCACCGTATGGAGACGTACTTTATAAAGTGGGACTCAAACACTAACATATTTATTGTAAGGATTAAAAGGAGTCATTTTAGAAAAGGCCCTTCAGTATCATAGATTGTTATGTTAATGGAAAAGAGGCTTTTATATTTAATTTAATTTAGTTCTTTTCTATTTGTGTTTGATGCTTTATCTGTTGTAGTTTCCACTGCTTGGTGTATTTTTGAGAGCTCTTGCTTTCCCGTTGCCATGTCACACTCTGAATTGCAGCTGATGCCTTGCATTTGACTTAAACCTGATCCTGTGAGACGTAGCCCATCCCCAGCAGCTGCACAGAGTGGCCGAAGTTTCCCAAGAGAAATGCTACATTTGCCTGCCCATCCAAATCCTGTTTCAATATTCTAAGCTGAGAAAGAAACTGGAAACCTTTGTTGTGAGATTCTCTGGGGCGTGCAGCGGACAGAGCACTGAAGTGTGTACGAGAGCCGGAGGGAAGAAAGGCAATGGGAACCGAGTGCTGTTTATGGCGCATTTGCTGTGTTCCAGGCTGGGGGTGGGGCACTCCCTGAGCATCATCCCACTGCACTCTGGACTGGACTGCAAGAGCCAAACAGCAGGACCTTGACCACTTGCGTACTGTCTGGTCCTCGTATCTACCCTGCTGTTCATCAGAGAACAGTGCCCAAACCCTTCAGTGAGGAAATGACAGAAGAGAAACACCGTCAGCAGCCCCTGATTAAGATTCCAGTCCTCCAGGTACGTAGGATCAAAAGACAAAGTGATTCTTCCAGGATGAGAAAGTGGAAAGCACAGAGTACAATGGGAATCTGGGCTGCTGAGGAAGGTGTGTGTTGGGAGACTGTGTCAGGCACTTGTGGTCTCTACTTGGAAATTTTCTTCCAGCCTTCCCAGTGTGAGTTTATTTTTCCCTCTTCCCAGCAATTCTTGCTTTGTTTTTTACCTAATCCAGGTAGAGTCAAACTGATTGAGTAGACATTTACAGCGTTTAATAGCTTTTGAGCCGAGCAGAGAAGCAAACCCCCATAATCCCAGCACTCTGCTCTAAGTGACTGAGGGAGGAAGATGGAAAGTTTGAGTGCAACCTGAGCAATTTAGTGAGACCCTGTCTCAAAATGTACCAAGGGCTCTGGATGTAGCTCAGTGCAAAGGCCCTGGGCTCAGTTGTCAGTACTACTAGTAAAAGAAAAAAAAAAAAAGGGTCTTTTTGGACTGCTTTGAGGACATTGACCTTGGCTGTGACCTCACTTAGGCACATGACTGGAGTGGGTCTAATAGGGGACCCTGTGGTCTCCATTAACTACTGGAACTAGCTTCACTCTCCAAAGTCATGTCACCCTCTGAATCATCGTGTCTCAGGTCTGCTGACCAAAAAGACGACTTTGCGATACTCAGGGAGTGGGGAGCAAAGAGAATTTGCAAATGTGAGACACTGTAAAAAATGTCACCTCACTACTGCCCAAGTGAGGTGACAAATCCAGTTTGTCTCACCTATATGGAGGAGATAGAGAGCAACACTAACATCTGTGTAATCACCTTCTCACATTTCATGATTGCAAAAAGCTCTGTGAACATCCCACTGCCTGTCTAGTTCATATAGACACCTTTTGCTCTGATAATTTCAGGGTAATGCTTCAGTGGTAAAATTATAGAAATAATATACTGTATAGTCTACAACATGACATAGGTTAAAAATGTGTGGAATTTTTTAGTTTATTTAAGAATAACCAAGCACACAGTTATTTTGCTTTGCTATTTTAGTACACATCATGATGCTAGTGGAATTAGCATAGGATTTGGATTAGGAATCCTGGATTTAGATCCTAGTTTCCACTTTAAAATGTGAGTGAGGGGCTGGGGATTTAGCTCAGCGGCAAAAGCGCCTGCCTGGCAAGCGCAAGGTCGTGAGTTCGGTTCCTGGCACCAAAATAAAATAAAATAAAATGTGAGTGATACAGCTGTGCCATAAAGAAAGATAAACTTCAGCTGCTTGTAGGGAGATGGATGCACCTTGAGATCATAAATTTAAATGATATAAATCAGACACACAAGTTTAACTACACATAGTTCCTCTTGTATGAGAAACCCAAAGTATAAATAAGGAGCAAAATAAAAGATAGTTTAGAGGAAGTAGGAAGATGGACTTTTTTCAGATGGGACGGGGGTAAAGAAATGGATGAAGGAGACGGAAAAGGAAGGGGAAAAGGAATGAACACAACTCCATACAAAGAATGTGAACAGTGTGTAATACAAAGGTGGACTAGTAAATGTTGTGTGACACTGGTAAATTTAATTGTTCTCTTTCGACAGTCAGTTTGTGCACCTGTTACTGAGGTAAGTAATAGCTCCCTGATTCTTTGCAATGAGATCCACATTGTGACTTCATAAAGACAGAACAGGACAATCCGTGGCCCTATTAAATCCACAGTACATGAAATATATCATGATGGATGTTCTTCACGTGGTCCTATAAATTCACAGCTGAGGAAACAGGGTCTTCCAGCTGTAGTTCTTGAGATGGTGCAGTTTGATTGTGTCTGACTATTCCAAAGCCTCCAACTTCCAGTGACACAAGATTGCCCTGCTGTTGAGCCCCTGGGTCTTGACTTTGTCTCTTCCACAGAAATGCAGGATTCCTGTTTGGGGATGCTAACCAGGCTGGCATCAATTAAATATTAAATATATTAGGTGTTGATGGCATTCTAAGAATAATATAAAGATCCACCCACTGCTTTCCTGTTTTGAAATTCTCTTCAACCCTGAGAACTCATAGTAACTGTCCAGAGTCAGACAACTGGGGGCCTTAAGAAATTTGTCTTCATTTTGTGAAAGCTCATGCTTTTCCACCATCATTGATCAATGCTGGAAGATGTTTCCCTTTACAACCAGCGTTTCACAATGCAAGCACATGATAAAAGCAGGTGAGATGAAGGCGACCTTAGAGTCTCACACCCATTTCTACGGCCTTTTGCCAAATGCTCCCTCAAGCCCCGTGTCTGAGAATTACCCGGACATATGGCACAGTGTGGAGACATGAGGAGACAGAACAGTTAGCAGTTGCTGCTTACCCCTGGCTTATTTCCACTTTACGGCTTCATATGAAGCTAAAATATCATGCTGGGGACATATGCTTTCCGACTCTGCACTTACTGCCTGCAGCTACGTACTCCTGTATTCTAATGGTAATTCCGCAATATGTTCTCTGACAGCTCCGGGGGCCAGATGACACTCGTGCTACTGACAGGGACATCACTTTCATGAAACATTGACTTCCCTACACCTGATCGTCAGCGTAATCAGAGACAGAGAGGCAACACACCATGAAATGGAGTCGGACTGAGGATGCAGACAGCAGCGCACATACAAAACAAAGCTCATTTTATACCCAGCAGAGCTATGCGCAGACGGTTTCCTGAAGGGGGAAGCTTCCTGGGTGCAGGGCCGAGAGCCTCAAGCATGGTCCTCCTCTCCCACATTAGTGGTCCCAGAGGGAACCACTCTTGGAAATCTGTTTGCTGTAAGCCTAAGCTGCACATTCTCTGCCTTTGGGCTTGGCTCCCAGCCCAGGACTTGCTAGGGAAAAAGTAACTGAACAAAAAGTGAAAAAAGAAATGGTCTTTGGTCCTGCAGTGAGAAACCCTGAATGTTCTGCCCCATAAACACACCTCATGCCGACTCCTCAATCTGAACTCTCTGCTCCCTGTTTCTGGCAATGCAGTGCTATGATCAGACTATTGGAGAATTCCCAAACATTCACACTCATGTGTACAGTAGATACAAGTAAATAGCACATTTCAGGACCTCAGTATCCCTGCACTGCATCCTCTGATTCAAGCAAGCACTGATCAAAACTATTTTTAAAACTGTGTTGAGATGTGCAGAACATTTTCCTTGTCATTTTATCCTAAACAATATAATACAACACATATTTACGTAGCATTTACATGGCATCCGGGGTATAAGAAATCTAGAGGTGATTTAAATGTATAGGAGGGTATATGTTAAATTCAGACAGGGTGGAACCCCAGCAGATTTTATCTATGCAGAGGATTCTGGAACAAATTTTCCATGGATACTGAAGGATAACTACACATACAAAGTCCACCTGACATTGCTGGAGAGCTTATGTTGATGATCTTCCTTCTTCTGGACCCAACCTGGGAAAGATCAGAACTGGGGAAGCTCTGTGGCTTGAATCCAGCTGACTGGGAGCTCACAGGCCAGGCCCCTCTGGGTTTTCTTCCCACTTCTTAATGTCTCCTGTTTCCGTGAGACACTTGGCACAGTGTCTTTCTAACCCCAAGCCTTCTTGATGTGCTAGGTCAAGGCAAGAGGAGTGCATGAGGTTAGATCCCTGACGGGTGGCACATTGCCATCAGACCGGGGCAGACAACTGCACAGGCTTAACCTCTTGTGACAGCCCTGTCCCTCCAGTGGCCACTAGAGTCCAGCACTGTACACCATGGGGCTTATTTGAGCTCACTTCCTTTCTTGGATGTGCGCATGACCCATGATTCATTCCCTTACCCATCTGCCCTTGGTAAGAAGAATGGGTTAGAACGGCACACCCTAAGAATGTGCTGCACACGCATGAGAGTCTGGTCTCCCTTGCTCTTCAGAGGTGGCTCATGTGACTGTGACAGAACTGGACATCACAAAATGTCATGGTGCTCTAAGGAAAGTAGCTGGGAAGGAGAGAAGCTGACTTTTATTTGCACATTTCCTTGCTGAAAGTCATAATACGTCATAATATGGGGACTTTAGATGGGAATTGGCAGCTACAGTGCAGAAACTGGAGCAAATAGAAGGTCTACAGGTAGAGTTTGAAGGCCGCGACCTTTAGATCCTGCAAAGAAAGGGAAGGGCAAGGAGCTAAATCTGGTGGCCAAGGTCAAACTGCTATAAAACAGCAGATCTGAGATTTCATTGGTCCTGATTTCAGAAAGTCCTTTTCGCTGTTGGCTTAAGGAAATTCATTGCAGACACCAGAGACTGATCAACAAGCTGAACTGTTGACCCTTTGTCCCCTAGGTGTCTCAGTGGACATTCTGAGCTTTATTGTTTTCCATGAGGCCCTGTTCCTCTCCTGACTGCCCCACACATGGCAACGACCTCAGTTTTCTCTAATAATACAGGGAGTGAGTCTTCTCTCCTCCTTATCTGCGCTTTTGGTGAAAGGGACCACGTTTTCCTTTGCTGAAAGGGACCACCTCTCCCTGCAAGCTAAGAAACCTTGAAGTCATCCCTAACTCCATTCTGTCCTGTCTCAAGGAGACAGTTCTTTGATCTTGCACTTGGGTACAATTCCTGGATCCCATTATGGATCCATTATGTAGCCCAGGTTGTTCTCAAACTTATGACCCTCCTGCTTCAGACTCCCAAGTGCCGAAACTACAAGTGTGCATCACCATGCCCAGCTCTCTGATTTATTTTATATCCTACATCTAACTTAACTATACCTTTATTCACCAATTAGCTATTCATCTATGTACTTGTCAATTTTCTTTATCTAGTGCTCCATCATGTTTATCTAATTGGACTCTAAAGCTAATAGACAGAAATCATAAATTGCTGATTCTATCCACAGAATTCCCCCAGAATGCTAGCACTTTTCACACTGCTACACGTGATTATGAAGTAAATGTTTGTTCAATGATGGGAAAATGGGTAGGTGAAGAGGTTCATGTCAGAAGAAGAGAGGACTTGTATTAATTTATACTTCTCCAGCTTTTTAGGGTTATCCTAGGCAATAAAATTGGATTGATTTATAGCAAAGTTGACATCTGTGTAGTTTTGGGTTTAAACTCCAGGTAGAAATATGTGGAAGGAAATTATCCACAAAAGGGAATCACTAAAGGGAATAATTCATTCTTTTTTTTTTTCCAGGTGCATAATTCAACATATTCAAGAGTGCAGCTCTCTGCACTGCTACATGAAGAACACTCTTTTTTACTTTAAAAGAGCTTCGCCCCTTCTTGCAGTGTGAGGATCAAGATTTAAGGCCTCTTTTATTTCTAGGATTTAGGATTAGGTCCAGTAACCGTAATACCGCCTGACAAGGTGAGTTCTTTCAAAGAGTCTCTGTTTTTGTCAAAGGGAGGAGGGAGTCATAGGTTAGCAATTTACCTGTCAGGATCTCTGAGTTGACTCTGAGCTTATTTAAGTGCCTTCAAGTCATTTAGCAAAGGTGTCCGCCTTGCCATTTCCATCTGATTTGAAAAATACGAAGGCTTTAGAGGTCTGTGCTTTAAGAAGGAATGTGTTATTTTCTTTTTCTTTCTCTTTTCTTTTCTTGGGGGAAATTTTATGCCCTTAAGTAGGTTTCATGTACTGCTGGGTCCTTCTACTGTCACACTGAGTGGGAAAGTCTAATGAAATCCCTTCCATCAAACACACTTGTGATTCATCTGTGATCATTTCAGCCTGAGGAGAAGAACACAATCTTAATTGCAATGTATCAATCTTGTACTATTCCTCTTTTATTTTTTAAATTTTAATTTCATTAGTGCACATTTGCAGTCCATAAGGACTACACTGACCATGGAGAATTAGCACATGTGCATAACACACCTTAGCTCTTTTTCTATCTCTTCCCTCTCTGCCTTCCCCTCACTCTCTATGTCTTGGTCCTCTTCCCATTTCCAAAAGATCTCTCTCTGCTTTTCCTATTATTTGTCTTTATTTTGCTCTTTACTTTATTTATACTTTGGATTTCTTTTTTTTTTTTTTTTGGTTTTTCTCTGGTACCGGGAACCGAACTCACGACCTTGTGCTTGCCAGGCAGGCGCTTTTGCTGCTGAGCTAAATCCCCAGCCCCTTATACTTTGGATTTCTCATATGTGAGAAACCATGTGATATTGAAGCTTGATTTATTTTGCTTAACACTATGATCTCAGCTTGATTTATTTCACTCAACACTATGATGCATTTATTTCCTACAAATGATTCAAAATTATCCATCTTTATGGCAGAGTAATACTCCATTGTGTGTAAATACAGTATTTTCTTTACTCATTCATCTTTTGATGGGCATATAGGCTGCTTTCAAGGTTTAGCTATTATGAACTTCACTGCTATAAACATGGGCATGCATAGATCATTGTAATTTATGTCTTTAACCCTTTCAGGAAGACACCTAGAAGGGAAATGGCTGGGTTGAATGGAATTTCAGCCAGCATTATCTGCACGCATCTCCTACGCCATTTACCTTTAATAGAATCTCATCCTGTAGAGCTGGCTTCCCTAAGGCTCCAGATCTCATCAACGTCTCTACGGTACTCGGCATACAGCACTGATCAAGTTCAGCCTATCAATACCAGACAGCACGTTTCCCTGGGTGAAGATACATAGAGGCATTGTTGGAAACTTGGCTTCAACGTTTTTAAAAATTGGTGTTGAGCCTCCTGTGTGGCTCGGGGCTGAGGCAAGAGCTGGGTTCATGCCCCCAAGGATCTGTTGACTGCATAGTATCCCAACATGATAGGGAATCTGAGCTCGATAACTATGGAACGCTCTTTTTTTTTTCCACACCATGACTTCTGTGCTGAGAATTCATCTTTCCTTCACCATCCAGTGATACTGGGAAGTAGAAATGATCTCTGTGGCCCAAACACTCAAAGCCCATGTCCCTTGTCCCTCTCTCTGATAGGGTTTCACTTGCCTTTATTAGGGCTACAATATGCAGACACTGTATGAAAGAACCATTGTGGTATTGAGTTAGAAAAGTAAATTAAGTCTTTGAGAAGTGGATGGCTTTGATAAGACGCTCTGCTTGTGGATACACAGGAGTGGAGGCATTTGGTGTCTGGTTAGCTGAAGCTGGAGCTCTTCCAGGTCGCAGGGTAGCCCAGGCGACCACACAGGTGGCCCCCAATTCTGTGGCACCCCGCAGCTTTCTGCTCCATTGGGCAACTGGGGTGTCACTCTGCAATACGGGGGTGGCAATGTGCCTCATATGAGCAGTGAGCCTTTCAGCTTGGGTTCCCGGGCCGCTTGCATATCAAACCTTCCTTTTGTGGAAAATTAATCACTAGCAGTTTGGGAGGAGTCTAAAGAAAGTGCCCCATCCAGAGTTATTCAAGAGTGAGATTTCACAGCAGCTTGGAATTCAGTGGCTGAGCTGTTGGTCCTATCAGTGAGTTGACTTCCATTACAGAAATGGAGACACTGAAACAAAAGCTGAAAAGCACAAGTAAAATGAAAACGAGTACTTACTGCAACTGCATGTCAACTTTAAATTAGTTTCTGTGCTGACATTTCCATGGTGCTTTGTCAGAATACTTGCATCCTTCCACCCCAAAGTCCTATGTTGAAATGTAGCCTACCTGTGGTAGTGTCTGTCATGAGGGTCCTTGTGAATGGGATCCGAGCCCTTATACAGGATACTGAGGCAGGAGGGTAGTGCAACTGCACTCAGCCTGGGCAACACAGCCACTTAGAAAGACTCTGTCTTCAATTTAGAAGAGGGGAAAAAGGGGTGGAAATGCAACCCAGTGTGAAGTTCCTGGGTTCAGTCCCCAGTGCCACACCAAACGGGGCACTAGGAGAGGGGAAGGTGGTTCATGCTTCTCATCCCAGCACTCTTGAGGCTGAGGCAGGAGGATCTCAAGTTCAGGTCCAGCTTGGGTAGCTTATTGATTTAGTGAGCCCTTGTCTCAAAAGAAAAATAATAAGGTGTCTGAGGATGGTGTGAAAGCTGTGAATTCAATCCCCAGTACCACCCAAAAAGTGGGGGGCTCAGGATATTCATTTCCTCTTTCTGCCATGTGAGGACACTTTGAAAAGATGCCATCTCTGCAAAAATGGGTCCCCACCAAACTCTAAGTCTGCTGGCATCTTGGTATTAAACTTCTTAGCACACACAACTGTGAAAATGAACTTTTTTGTTCTGAAGCTACCTGGTCCATGGTGTTTTGTCATAGCATCCACTACAGCCTAAGGTGTGAGGCCTATATGTTGTCTTCTCAATAAACCTTCTCTGTGCATCACAGGCTCTGTGTGCACATTCCACCTTCTCATCCTGGTTCACTCTGCTGAATTCCAGTTCAGGGTTTCAGGTCTCAATAGATGGAAGCAGCCTCCTAAGGAACTGTGTGAGTATTGACAGACAGATTTTCCCTATTGTGTCCAAATATATCGCTTTGCTCCTGCAGAGTTTGATCATGGCTTATAAGGGAGATATTTCAGGATGGGAGGGGGAAAAGAGGGAGCAAAGGCTGCGGATGAAGAGAAGGGAAGTTATAAGGAGAGATAAAAATGAAACCAGGAATAGGACATTAATTCAAGAGATGGGGGGAGCACAGGGAGGGAAGGGAGGGTGAAAAGATTAAGATGCATGTGTACACACACCCAGTCCCCATGAGAAGTGCAATTGCCACATACTTCCGTCATGTACAAATAATTTTTTTAAATACCAAAAATGTCAAAAGAACACCCTGATGATATTCTGATTTTTGCCAACAGCAGTTTCAAAATATGACTGCAGATTTTCTAGCACACATCATGTAAAAGGAAACATGATGTGGTGTGGAATTTACTGTGAGAAAAACCTGCTCAGCTGGAACCAGGGATGAGAGCGGTTGTGCTGGCTCATATTCTGCGTTCTGGTCACACAGGACTGCAGTCTGTGACTAGTTAGGTGATATTTCTTTGTCGTGTGAATTTTTCTCCATGCATATTCTGCTCCAATGAGTCTTCGAGTCACTGGGAAGGATTCAAGTGAAGCAGATGTTTCAAAGTGCAGAGAAGATATTGGGTGATGGGAATTTATTTTTCCAGACTTGAAAAGCAGACAAAATCCACTGCACTGGAGACTTTCTTTCGTCCAGTGGGTTCTGTGAAGTAGGAACTCTACAATTTTAGTGAATGATATACACCATCTACATCTCTCATCTCTGCCTGCTTTTGTTTTGTTTTGTTTTATTTTGTTGTCTTTTTGAGACAGGGTCTCACTACGCAGTTTAGGCTGGACTTGAGCTCACTTTGTAGCCCAGGCTGGTCTCGAACTCACAATAATCCTCCTGCCTCAGCCTCCCGAATGCTGGGATTACAGGCATGCACCAACATGCCTGGCTGCCTGTTTAAAATAATACAACTGAACCAGGCATAGTGGCACACACCTGTAATCTCAGCACTTGGGAGGCTGAGGCAGGTGAATCATGTTGAATTCAAGACTAGTCTGGGCTACATACTGATTTTGAGGTCAAGCTGAACTATGTAGTGAGACCCTGTCTCCAGGGACCAAAAGTAAAATAAAATAAAATAAATAATTAAAATAAATGTACTGCATGGGGGTGTTTATAGTTCTTAGTGGGGACTAGAGGCTTCGAGCAGCAATGTTAAAATCGTACCAACCTGCTGCTCTGTGGTCCCGCGAGCGACCTTCACCTCCTCCTGGGTAGCGGTTTGGGCTCCTAATTACCTTGCTGATGATACTCTCTCGCAGTGACCTATTTCCCTGCAGCGGACAGAGCTGTGACTCCTGAGACATTTCCCAGGGACTGTCTCTCCCCACTTTGATGACATCTTTTCCTAGAGCTGACCCTTCTGTCCCCAAGCCCTCTCAGCATCGAGTTCTGGGCAGCAAGACCACTTCTCCAAGACCCGCCCGGGCCGACACTCCTTCCCGGAACTCCCTTCTCTGGGTTTTCCCCTAAAATGCTGTTCCGGAGCTGGAAGGATGCTACATCTGCACTGCAGGCACCAAAAGGTTCTGGCTGAAGTGAAAAGCATTTATGAGAAGCTCGGACAGTAAACAGGGCCATATTGTTATAGACAGGTAACTTTGTATTTTACTCATTTATTTTTTAAAGCACAACAACCCATAATCGCTTACCTTACACCCAAGGAAAACCCCATTTGGTTTAGACTCTCCGCTTTAGAGTGACTGCACGTTACATCAGCCCATAAAAGACTCAGTTGTTAACATTCAACTTTGCCTTGTGACTCAGTTGTCTTTGTGTTTCTCAGTTTCGTGCATCCATTTGAAAATAATACAATCGCCTTTTAAGGAACATGGAGCAGAAAGCTTATTGTAGTCTAAACACATGAGTGACCGGCTCTTTAAAATAAAAATCCATTAAATAATAGTTGTCTGTGTATGAATCTCTTTGGAATGCTTTCAGGCAAGCACGGTTAATGAGTTGATCATTATTACTCTTAAAAAAAAATCATAGCTATCGGGGGAAATGACTACCCCTTTGACTGTAGCTATTATGATCCCACTATACCCACAGAAATCAGTAACTGGTTTCTGATTTTCTTTTTGACTTGGGATAGTAAAAGTTAGGAAGGAGAACTAAGACAATATTAGTAGGCTCCTACGTAGATGTTATGGGTGGATTTTCCAGGCCTCCTCTTTGGTGTCTCTGGAGCTGTGTTAGATCTGACATTTCAAAAGGGAGCCACTAGGAAGACACTTTGGGAGCTTCTCATATACAAGGGTATGTGCTTCCCTAGTTATCTATTTTGACTTAAATATATTTATTATGCATGTTACATGTCATATAATTTGTATATAATTCTATGCATTTAAAATTTATATGTAAATAAATATATGCATATTTACATATAATAAATGCAATTACAAACACACATAGTTTGCATAGAATAAATGCAAATATAAGTACACATATTTTATATATAACAAATGCAAATATAAATACATCCATATTTTTGCATATAATAAATAGAAATCATGCATCAGACTTTAAAGGGAAGGGCCTTACTAATCCATTACACAACTGTTTGATTTCTGATACTGGAGAGTGAATGCAGGGCCTTTGAACTGAGCTATATTTCCAATCTTTTTTTTAATTCGACACAGAATCTCCCTAACTTGCTCAAATATTTGATCCTCTGCCTCATTCTCCCAGAGTACTGGGATTACAAGGGCGTGCCATCATGCCTGGCTTATTTATTTATTTTTATCGGTCCCGCTTTTCAGTACATGATGTTTACATTCCTCGTGGAGCTGGTGCAGGGACAGAACAGATCTGCATTCTTTTGTCACCCCCTTTCCCATACCTCTCTCCCCCTCCCTCCATCTCTGGATCTCCTTCCCATTTGAGAAACCTCCATCTCCCTATTTCCTATTATCTTTCTTTTATTTTGCTCAGGTTTATTTTTAAAAGCTACCAAGGTGGATCTTTAGCATATAAGAAGGGAACCAGGAGATGAAGGAAGTGGGACACACGGGAGCAAAATAAGAGTTAAAAAAAAGTGGGGCAGAACTGTGACATGTTTTGTACATGCACCAAGTGCCTATGAAAATGTGACCATCACGTACTACTACAAACATGTATTAAAGAAAGTTATATTTTGCTTTGCATATGTTCGCATATATCTGTGCATCGATATTTGCATATATATGAAGAAATCCAACAGATGCAGGGAGAGGGAGGGGGCTAAGAAAGGGATTAAGAAATGTCGTATCCATTGCCAACTCCCCACCATGTGTGTAATCATTTTATACTACAAACATTAGTACAAACATGTTCCAGTAAAATGTTTTAAAGAATCATTTTAAGCTTTGTTTCCCAGGAATACATTGAAAATAGCTACAAAATTATTTTGAAGTCTTTCAGCCTACAACCCCCCGCAACTTCAGAGTACCCTAAAGATTAAATAATCCTCTCATTGCCCCTCTCCTGTTATAGAATCATATGTGGGAAGACGCCGCCCACGACCTCCAAAGTCAGCTACTAGAGTTCATCGAATGGTTTTTGAAGAGAAACTTTAAAGAGTTCAGGGGAAGGACAAGATGAATGATAAGGCACTCCCCTTTCTACACAAAAGCCGTCCTGTGAAACCCACGGCAGTTCTAGGCACTGAAATCGGAAATGATCTGCAGGTAGAAATCAGGGCTCATCCCAACCCCCACCTGCCAGAGCCTGGGTACACAAAGAAGCCCTCTACTTTGATGGATATTTGAACAGGTCTCCCACATCCTGACTGTGGCTTTCCCGAGCCTGTGATCCTGTAACCAGAGCTGGTGCAATTATGCTCCCTCCAGAAGGACAGGTAGCCGGAAGGGCAGGTCAGGGAAGGGGTAATATTTTAGAAGCATTTCCTGCTATGAGTCTGACTTTCAATCTCCTGCGATTGCTGAAGTTAGTGAGTTGACACTCACGAGTTGCTCTTGGTGGCCTCGAGGCTGGCCAGGACACTCCCCGTCCACTCTGGGTCTTACCTGGGCTACCCACTTTGCTCTGAAGTGGGCAGCGTGGGCAGGATGTATCAGAAACACAAATACAGTTGGATTGAAATTTATAGTAACAACAGTAACGTCCTGGAACATTTTTCTCCTGGATTACAGTAGAATTACTCCCAGGCACTATGGATGTAAGAAGACTTTTGGTTCAAAGTTCTCTTCTGGAATTCGAGGAATGGATATAGAATGGGTAAGAAAGCATCCTACCTCTGATCACTACAGTCTCCATGGGGATCGGTTTTTTCTGCCAGTCTGCTGGGTCCAACTTGTACACCTCTGTCCTAAATCAGAAATGACTGGGACTTGGATGTGGCAGGAATCACAAGAAGATGGGTGAGGGGTAGATTTTCCTGAGACCCGCTACAATGGAACTGAAGTGTTAGCAATGAAATGTTAGCAATGATCAGGTTTCAGAGTGAGAGTTCATTTTCCTTGTATGTAAATAAAAATGGCGTCTTCGATGGTGCTTTCTACACCATGCCATATCTTTCTGAATTGCCAATGTTTTGTGTTATTTATCTATCTATATATTTATCTATGTATCTATCTATGTATTTATATATCTGTTTATGGATCTATGTATCTGTGTACATATCTATCTGGTATCAATGTATCTATGTAAGGATCTGTCTACTATGTGTTTATGTATCTATGAATCTGTGTATGTAGCTATGTATCTATGAATCTATGCATGTAGCTATGTATCTACGAATCTATGCATGTATCTACATATCTAGTATCTATGTATCTGTCTATGTATCTATCTAATATCAATATATCTGTATGTCTATGTGTCCATCCATGAGTCTAAATATCTATGTATCTATTTATATATCTATTTACGTAGCTATCTAACATCAATGTATTTGTGTATCTAGGTATCTAGGTATCTATGAATCTGCCCATGAATCTAAGTATTTATCTGTGTGTCTATGCATCTAAGTGTCTGCTACTATCTGTCTGTGTATTGGTCCATACATCTATCTAAATATCTATGTATGTATCTGTACATCTGTTTATGTATCTACCAGAGTATCTATTTGTAGATAGACACAACCTGAGAAACTGTATTGCATCAACTTGAGAAGTTTAGAAGGTTTTTTTTTTTTTTTTTTGGTTTTTCTCCGGTACCGGGAACCAAACTCACGACCTTGCGCTTGCAAGGCAGGCGCTTTGCCGCTGAGCTAAATCCCCAGCCCCGAAGTTTAGAAGGTTAACTAAGAGACAGCAGTTCTACATCCTAGAATGTAGAGGACATGTCCTCGCGTGACTGTTTAAACTCTAGGACTTTGTCATGGTTGATTTATTTTGTCAACTTAGTGACTCAGCAGGTGGCCAGTGTTTTCACCTTGTAATTATCCTGAGCCTGAGCAAGATGAGGGCAGGGAGGTGGTGTGAGTGCTACACCCACCCTAGGATAGGTGGCCTGCATACAAAATGAGGGAGGAAGAGGCTTGTTCTTCTCCTTTCTGCTCTCGTTCCTTTGCTGTCTTCCACTGCCATGAACAGTTGCCCTTCTGCCATGTGCAACTCTGCCTTGCAACCAGCTGATGATGGATTAAAACCTCCACAAACTTTGAGATTACACCTTTCCTTCCTTAATTTTGAGTGTATTTTATCTCAGCACAGAGAGAAAAATAACCAACATACTGTTTTTGTGATGCTGATGTCTGAATTCATGACCTTTGCAATGCCCTACATCGCAGCCCTTTTTTATTTTTTATTTTCAGAGGTGGCCTTGCTCAATCACTAAGTTGCCCAGGGTGTGCTCACACTTACAGTCCTCCTGCCTCAGCCTCCTAGAGTGTGCAGATGGTATTTTAAAACATCAGATGCCTGTGGTATATACAGAGTAGAATCAGAAATAATCTCTCTCTCCTCTCCCCGCCCCCCCGCTTTCTCTCTCTCGGATGCTTTGCAATTCTAGTGAGTAACAAATTAGAAAATGTAATGTTAAATCAGTATCTCCCGAAATTTTCCAGTGGTCTGTGGTGCACTGTGTAGGAGCTTGCACAATAGGGGGAGATGCACGGTTAGCACTTGGTGCCAGAGGGGAACCATCGTATACTAAATGGTGACATGCAGCTGTACAAAGCCATGTGCTAGAGCAATCCATCAGTGTGTTGGAGTAAAGAGCAGTAGAAGGACCTTAGATAAGATGTGCAGTTACTATAACTTTAATAAATACATGTGCTCATTCTTTGATAAATGGTGAGCCCTACAAATGCTCTCATGTGCTCAAAATAAGTTTAACCCTTTGTATTAACTGACTAAAAGGAGTCAAAAATACAGGAGCAGGCTGAGAGTGGTGGTGAATACCTGTAATCTCAGCACTTTGGGAGGCTGAGGCAGGAGAATGACAAGTTGGAGCCTTGCCTGGACAATTTAGCAACTTAGTGAGATGCTGTCCCTAAATTTAAAAATCTAGAAAAATGAGGTATGGAGACATATTTCAGTGTGAGAGCCATGGTTTCAATGCTTAGTTCACACACACACACACATATACACACACACATGCACATGCATATACACACACACGTGCACATACACAAAACAAAAATACAGGAACAAGATTTTGAACAATTCTAGTTGACTTTAGTTCTTTGGTTTTTTTGGCTCTTCTTTGTCTTACATTTTTGTGCCTTCAATCTGAGGAATGCTCCTTGTAATGCTTGGTGATTTCCTCACTATTTTTTCATTCTTAAGGGAAAGAAACTCTCTTCTTTACAATATTAAAGTTATTTAGAAATTGCTTTTCCTGCTCTTTGTTTGCTCTAGAGCATTTAAACTCATTTTTAAAGGTACTGTTTATTTATTTTTGTTAGTAATTAAGTGAATTTTCTGGTTCAGGGCTTTTGGCAATGGTGGAAAATATAATTAAGATCACACTGGTCACAAGGGGAGATTTTTGGCAAAAGTATATTTTATGCCCTTCCTGAAAAATCACATTCAGTGCTGACCAGCCTGATTTTCATCCAACTGGCTCGAGGGCCTGAGAGCTGTAACAGGGGCCCCAACTCGGCCCCCACCAGCCCTGTGGGCTGCATAGGGCTCCGCTCCCAAGCTCAAAGACCAACGGCAGAGAGTAGGCACGGCTATTTTCAGTCTGCCCCAGGGAAATGCTCGGACTCTAACCCCGCCTCACCTGGCTCCGGGTGACAAGCTGCTTTTCCAGAATGCACCCAAAATCAGATCCTCAGGATCCTCAAGAGAGTGACTCTGACACAAGGTGGGGATTGGCTCAAGTGGCCTGGAGGGAAACAGCGAGGGGGGGTATGTTTCCAGCTGGTGGCTGAGGAAGGGGTCTTTGAGAGAAAGTCTAAGTGGGAAAAGTGAGACCTCTCTTTCTCTGAGACTCACAGGAGAGACTGCAGAATCCCATGGCCTTTAAGTCACTCGATGACCTTGTGACTCCTGATTGACCTCCACAACTCCTTTCCCTCGATTATTGATTGGCTGATTGACTGATTTATTAAACCCAGGGCCTTCACACCAAACTATATGCCCAGCTCTGTTTTTAAATTTTTTATTTTAACACACGATGTCGGTCAGTTACTGCATTGCTTGCGATTCTTATGTCTCACCCTCTCAAAGTTCTGGGAATACAGGTGTCTACTACCATTGTCAGAGATCTTGACACTATCTCTAGCTTTCTGCAACATGCTTAGAATTTCTATATAAGTCCTATTGCTTTAGTTGACAGGTGTAAAACATTCCCTAAATAAATATTTTAATACTTTTTTCAAATTCCTGGGGTTTGTTTTCTTTTTTTGGTTTGGTTTGATTTTTTTAAATCTAACAGTTCAACCCAGGACCTACCGTTACATTGAGCTACATACTCATACCTTTTATAAGTTTTCTTTTTAATTTTCAGCATCTTTCTGAGTCACTGACTTGCCCAGTTGGGCTCAGATTTGTTCCTCCCCTGCCGCAGTCTCCTAAGGCTGGGATTGCAGCTGCACAATGTTAAAGTGCTTAAACATTGACGTCATAGCACTTGTTTCCTTTGTACCTCTGTGGAGGTAATGCAGGAGAGTAGTCAGTCAAAAAGGAAACATCAGCACATTTTCTGACTAGGCCCAATGCATTTGTTAGAGGAAGAAATGGTTTACATCTCCAGTGTTGTTTTCTGCAAATGGAGGCCACAGGCAATCAGCTTGTTAAGAACAGTGATAAAGGGAGGTTGGTCAATTCACACTTTTATTTTTTAATATTTCAAGATAGGGTCTCACCATGCAGTTCAGGCTGGCCTTGAACTTGCAGCGATCCTCCTGCCTCAGCCTCTTGAAGGCTGAGTTTACAGTTGTGTGCCCGCACTTTCACTTCATATTTTTCTTCTGCTTTAGCACCTGCTTAGTTTGACACCCAGCTTGGATTACCTCCTTTGCACACCTTTCCTTCCAAGTGTTGCTTTAATTCATGGGTATAGTCTCACACCCCGCAGGTGTGTGAGGGTATACACACACACACACACACACACACACACACACACACCTTACCCCTAATAAGTGCCTTCCTTGGTTTATCTGTATGTGAGGCTCAGCTGCATGTGATGCTCTATCCCATCTTCGTTGAGTGGTTGGACTCCTTTTCTAGGAAGTCATCCCTGGCTTCCAGTTCCTGTCTGTGCCCCTCTCATGCATCCTGTCAGGGTCCAACTGTATCCACTCTGTTGCAGAATCGTGTGGGAGTCTGAGTAGAGATCTATAAGTGAAAGAAGTGTGATTTCACCCAGTGCCCCTAGTCCTGAACCTGGGCAGGTGTTTTCTGTGTTAACTTTTGGAATTCAGACATCTTGGGACCCTTTTTAGATTAGGAAACAGCAAACTGATACAGAACTGAGCAGGTAAAGAAACAGTAAACTATGCCTAGGTCAGAGAAGTGGTGGACACTGATGCAGCTCAGTGGCTGAGAGCAGAGCTCAGTGATTGTCCTTAAGATTTCGCATCAGGGTCAACAACTCTGGGACAGGGATTCTGAGATGTTGTGAGATGGAGGAGCCTTTACCTAGTGACCCTTCACTCTTCCTGGTTCTCTAAGAGGAAATCACTTGAAATCCTCAGTAGGCTGCAGGTTTAACAGCACCTTTCTCCTCCTCTCCCTCTTGGGGAGTCACTTGCAAGCCAGATGTAAAGTCAAGCTGAGAACTCAGGTAGCTACTGCACAGCTATGGTAAGGAAGAATTAGAAATGAACATAAATTAATGAGGTTATAACCTAGTGAATGCTGTGCCACCATGGAAACACTTGAAGACTGAGTTTTGCCTTACTATGTATTTTTGAAAATCAATACAAATTAATACTAATGCTTCAAGAGGGAGTTGGGGGAGGAGCCCAGACTTCAATTTCTAGATATGCTGAGTCGGCAGCTCCATGGGACAGAAGAATGACTGCAGCTCTGGCAAAGGCGGTGACTCATGGTTCACACACAGCCAAGAGGCACCATGGTTTTAGGCTTTTCTCCAATTGGTTCATAAGCAGCATCATAAAAAATGACTTCCTGTTTGGGACAGAAGTGTATTGATCAGTCAGCTTTCCCCTTGCTGGGGCACAGTGTCTGACACTCACAGCTTGGAGGAGGAGAGGTTTACTTGGATCATGGTTCAGAGCATTCAGTCCATGGTCAGCTGGTTCCAAGTCAGGAGCATCATGGCCAAACGGCGTGGGGGAGCAAAGCTGCTCATTTTATGGAATCCAAGAAGCAGAGCAGGGAACAGCACTAGAGAGTAAGGGACAGAGGCCAGAAACAGGCCCCAAGGTCACCATCCATGATCACCCAGACACACTCAGAAGTGTGCTCTATCAATCCCCTGCACACCCAAAGCTAATCAAGTTGACACAGTGCAGGGCAGCTTAACCATCATGGTAAGGGTGGCTTTAGCAGATGCAGTTTTAGTTGCTCAGAAAAATTATTATTTAAATTTTTAAAAAATTAAAAAGGAGTTAGATGGCTTTTTTTGTCCATGTTTGCAGTACATAACGCCTACATCGCTAGTGTGGAATCGGGGCATGGACAGAGCACATCATAATTCCTTTTTCATGCCCTTTCCCTCTCTTCCCAGCCCATCTCTCCATCTCCTGATACCTTTTCTGTTTGAGAAATATCTATCTCCCTTCTTTCTATTACTTATCTTTTATTTTGTGCTTTAATTTACTTATAGTTGGGATTTCTCGTGTAAGACAAACCATGCAATACTGAAGCTTGTGTGCCTGATTTATTTCACTTACCTTTCTGGTCCCAAGGTGCATCCATTCTCCTATAAATGACTCAAAATTTGTCCTTCTTTATGGAAAAGTAGTACTCCATTATGTGTAATTTTCTTTATCTATTCATCTCTTGATAAATATATAATTTCCATTTTTATTTCTTCTTTAGAGAAATGTCTATTTAGATCATTTGCCCATTTTTAAAATTAGACTATTTAGGGCTTTCTCATTGTTTCTGGTATTTTCTTCACTTTCTTATAAATTCTGGGTATTAAGCCTTTGCTGGATGAATGATTCAGAAATATATATATTTTTTTTCCTTTCTGTTGATTTCTCATCACTTTATTGTTTGTGGTTCAGAAGCGTCTTAATTTCTCCAGGCTTGCTTTTGTTGTCTACACTTTTTAGGTCTTATCCAAAGCATCATTGCTTGTGCTGAGGTGCTTTCCTATGTTTGCTTTTGGTAGCTTGAGTTTGAAGTCTTACATCTTAGGTCTTTAGTACATTTTGAGTCAATTTTTGTGTAGGGGAGAAAGGCAGGGATCAACTTCCAATTTTCTACATACTGCTATTTTGTTCTTCAAACATCATTATTAAAGAAGTTATCTCTTTTTTTTTTCCAAAGCCTGTTTTTGGTACCAGTGTCAAAAATCAGTTGGCCATGGATCAGTGGGTTTATTTCTGGTATCTCTACTCCATTCCATTGGTCTATGTGTCCTTAATATTTTGTTGTCATGGCCTTGTTTAATTTTGGTGTAAGGAAAATTTTGGCTTCATTTGATAAGTTTGGAAGAGTTCCCTCCTTTAGTTTTTTTCTGGGGTAGTTGGAGGAGAATCTGAGTTAGTTCTCTAAATGTTCTTTGAAATTTCTCAGGGAATCCTTCTGGTCCTGAACTTTTCTTTTAGGGATCCTCTTTATTACTGACTCAACGTATTTATTGTAGTTCTGTTCAGGTTTCCTATTTCTTTATGGTTCTATTTTGGAAGATTATATATGTGCAGAAATTCATTAATTTCTTCAAAGTTTTCCAACTGGGGTATTTATCTGCTCACAATGATCCACTATAATCCGTGTGATCAGTTGTAATGGCCCTTTTTTTCATCAGTGACTTTATTTCTTTTAGTCTTCTTTCTTTTCCTGGTTTAGTCTAGCTAACATTTCATGGATTTTATATTATCAAAAGACCAATTCTTTGTTTCATAAGTCATATATATATATATATATATATGTATATATATTCACCCTTCCTTTCACTTACTGCTGCTCTGAATTTTGTTTTCTTCTACTAATTATGAGTTTTGTTGCCTTTTTGCTTCTCTTGTTCATTGAGATGCTTTACTGTGTTGCTTACTTGAAATTTTTCACTTTTCTCTTAGATTTTTACTCGTTTGCTAAAATCTTCCCTCTTAGTACTGCCTTCACAGTACCCCATGAGTTTCAGGAGGTTATTTTTCTATCTTCATTTGTTTGAGAGTTTTTTACATTTCTTATTTGACCTCTTCCACACCCTTTGTCCATTCCATGTTATATTGTCAAGTTTCCATGTACTTCCACAATTTACAAAGTTCCTTTGGTTGTCGATTTCCAATTTTATTCCACTGTGCTACAAAAAGATACATGATATGAATTCGATTTTCCTGATGTGTTGAGGCTTTGTGAGGATTAATCTGTAACCTAGCTGAGAGAATATTCCCGGTGCTGTTGTGAAGAATGTGCACTCCCCAGCTCTGGATTAAATGTTTCTGCAAATATCTAAGTTCATTTGATCCATAGTACAGCTGAACTCTGTGGCCCCTCTGTTGGTTTTCATGTCTGAATGGCCTGTTGATGATAGTGAGTGTCCTTTCCTCTATGCTACCTCTTTCTCTATTTAGACCTTGTCATATTTGCTTTTGTCAGATGAGTGCTCTGGCCACAGAAGTACATAGATTTATAATTGTAATATCTTCTTACTGAGTAACTATATAGCAACTGTCTTATATATTTGTCCTCATTCTATTTTGTCTGACATAAGCACAGCTTCTTGTGCTTCTGTTTTGTTGAAGTTGCATGGAAAATCCTATGGGCAGGGAGAATACTAAGTGAGCAGAAGAGGATGATTCCAGGCTAGGTGATAGGCAGAGTTGGGCTTGGGCAGAGATGGTCAGACTTTGGAATGAAGCTCAACAGAACAGAATAGCAGGAAACTGGAAACACAAGGGATGCCCCAGAACAGGTACTTGGGATTCACCTGAAATACAGACATGGCGGTAAAGAGCAGCCACGCTACTTCACATGAGAAACTATCCATGCCCAGAACTGTATGCCAAAACCTCCATCCTTAACGGGCTGCCTGGGCTTCCTGCTGAGCGGAATGTCTGCTGCAGACCCAGCCTCAGTTAGTGTAAATGTGCTCTGCCAAAGTTAAGTAAATATCAAAACACAGGTCTGCTCCTGCCTTCTTCCCTTTTTTCTCACTACTCAGCTGACACTGTAAGGGTTCCAAAGGGACAAATCCTGAGATTTGTCTTAACTTTCTTTTTCTATTAGGAAAGCCAAGATCCGTGCAAGATGATTCAGCTTCCTTATGGGTCATCAGTTTCAAAAGAGATGGAGGAGGGGATAAGGCAAAGCTGGAAATGGTGTGGAAAAATATCCTTGAGAAGCAAAAATGATAAGTTATACGCAAAGCACCTGTGAATTAGGGTTTTCAATCATGCTTTTGTTTATTTACTATTTATATCCATCCTGCTTTGTTGAGTATCTTTTATGTGAACAAATCATGTATAAACACAGTCTCTGTAATGCCAAACATCACGGAATAGAATAAACTAATAGCCAGAGATGCAATGTTTCCCCATGAAGTAGACAAAAGGGGCCCTATGTTATACAGTAGCATGGAAAGGGAAAACTCTGAGAGAATATTTTATAATTCACAAAGACATAGCATGAAAGGAACCAGAAGGCGTGCAGTGGCCTGAGAGACAGAGGATTTCTCTTTGCAGAACATGGAACAGGCTTCCTGTACAAGAGGCAACTGAGGTGACTTAGGGAGAAGAGAGATAGTTTTGCAACAATAATATCTTTGAGTTAATTCTGAGTGACATGGGGGAACTGAAGAGGCTGTGAGGAGAAGAGTGTGCACGTGTTCTTGAGGCTTTCTCTGCTTCATGAACCCCTCCTGAAGGAAATCAAATGGTTGCCTACCACGCCCTGAGGCAGGTTCCATCCCTCATGTCTCCTCTTGGCACTCATTCTCACCTGAGACTGACATCCTTATTTACAAGCTTGTCCGCCTTCTACAACCGAGATGCGAGCATGAGGAGAAAAATCTCAGCATCCTCAATGCCTGCAGCACTGTGGCTTTGTGAATATTTGCCATTTACCAAGAGCCAAGTATGAGACAGAACCCTTATAGAGTATTTGTATTTAATTCCTATAGAAATGCTTGGAGAATTTAGTTTTGCCTCCATTTTATAGATGGAGGAGCTGAGTGCAAGGGTATAAACTTTGCCCATGTATTGATGTGTGACTATGTGTGTTTGGAGGGGACATTATAGCTGGGGGGAGTTTAGCGCTTTGGCAGTAGAAAGGGAAAATGTGCCCTGACTGAGATTAGAGATTCTGTACCTGAGAAGGGACCTATGTCCTTGGTAGAGCCCTTTGAGAAGTCAACACTTGGAGGTAAAGGCAAAGGGAACCAATCTATGATGATTGTAGGAATGTAAACTCAGACAACTACTATGGAAATTGATGTGATCCTCAAAAATTGAACACTAGAAATTCCATACTAGCTATTTTCCTTCTGGATATCTTCCCAAAACTGTTAAAGACATCATACTACAGTGATTCATTCACACCTATGTTTACAGCAATGCAATTCATAGTATCTAAACTTTGGAAGCTACTTATATGTCTATCAACACATAAATGGGAAAAGAAAATGTGGTATTTATACACAATGGAGTGCTACTCTGCTGTAAAGATGGATAAATTTGAATCATTTGTAAAAAAAATGGGTACACCTTGAGACCATCATGTTAGGTGAAACAAGTCAGGTACACAAGCTTCAGTGTTGCATGGATTCTCTTCTATGAGAATTATAAATAAAAATATCAAATTATAAATAAAATGCAAAATAAAATTAGAAGGAGATAGAGGGGAGAGGGAGGAGGAAAAGGAGATGGAAACAGAATTAAGATCTGCTGTGTCCATACACCAACTCCCCACAATGAACGGAAAGATCATGCACTGCATACATGGGGTAAAAAAATTTTAAAAAGTCCCAGACAGTGGTGCCTTGACCTGTCTGCCATTAGCATCATCTGGAATGGGAGGAGGTTTATAAATCCTTCAGACCTCCTGACATCTGGTGTGGGCCAAGACAGTCAGACCTCATCCCAACATGGCGTGAAAGCTGTAGGGTGAGTCCTGTGTCTCCAGCCTGACATGGAATAGAGTTGTGGGAAGTGACATGGCCAAGCGCCTTCAATCAGAGATCCCTCAGTGCCATTTCCGGTGGGTTATGAGGCATAGCAGGTGCTGACCCCTCAGCAGATGCACATGGGGACAGGATGTGTGCCCAGGTCTCCTGAGTGTACCTGGGCTTCATGTGAGCTCTGCCACCCAGGGAGACTGAAGCTCTGTATCTGCCACGACAGAATTTGGGCTTGAGCCAAGTATGGCGCCACACGCCTGTGATCCCAGCACTCGGGAGGCTGAAGCAGGAGGATCACTGTGAGTTTGAGGCCAGCCAGAAATATACAGTGAGATCCTGTCTCAAAAAAACAAAATTAGAAAAGCTAGGACTTGAATCATGACCTGCCTTAAGGTAAGGAATAGTAGATGCCTGCACTACACTTTCATGCATGTGAGATGGGCTCAAGTTGAGCCACATACCACTTTGCATCTGAGAGCCACAGAGAGTTTCTCTGCTCCAGATGTCCACGCCACAATCTCAGTGCAGCCTGGAGTGACAGAGAGGCCATCTCAGGGATGACTGTGTCCCGTTGGAGCAGAGATAGTCGGAGGGGACTTTTGGAAGCCACGGTGGAGCTGGAAGCAAGGGTAGTGGGATGAGTTAAAGCCGGAAAGCTTGAGAGCTGGGTTTTGGAGAGACCCCACAGACAGGCAGGGTGGCATTAGGGAGCGAGTGGTATGGCTTCTGTCTGTGCTGCTAAGCAGTTTCGGGACTGTGATGATCAGTGATGACTGTCAGTGTGACTGGATTAAGAAACACCTCAAAGATGTGTAAAGCACTTCCCAATGTGTGGTGGGTGATTCCACAGATGATTGGCATGCAGGCTGGCCAACCGAGAGGGAAGGCCCGCCTGAGTGCGGGTTTCACCAACCAATGAGCTTGTGACCTAACTGGAAAGCTGGGGAAGGAGAAAGTCAACTACTCTTCATGAATTTTGTGTTTCCTGTTGAACCTAAGAACTGGTTGTCTAATTCTGATTTTGGTAAATTCTGAAGAAATTCTCTTACATTTTCTCTTAAAACTTTGTGATAATACATTGACCTGTAACCCACTGTGGTTTAATTTTTTTTTATAAAATCAGAAGTCTAAGGGGAAAATTCATTATTTTGCTTGTAGATGTCTAACTCTTCAGCAGTTGACTTGCCAAACATGCGTTTTGCAGACAGCCACCTTGCTTAGTGATCTACTTTATCTAGTAGCTTTTTAGCTGCCTTGTGATTTTGAATGTACAACTTGAGTCCATTTTCTAATGCTTCAACCACTAAACTTTCAGGTCCCTTTATGTTACCATTTATTTGCTTTTTAAAAAAAAAAAGTCAATTGTCTGCTGAACTTTTAAAAAAAATTTTTTTGTTTGTTTGTTTTTTTCCGGTGCCAGGAACCAAACTCATGACCTTGCACTTGCCAGGCAGGTGCTTTTTGCAGCTGAGCTAAATCCCCAGCCCCCATGAACTTTTAAAAATTTTGCTAGTGATTTTATTTTATTACATTTCAATGAATGTGACAGATACACATTTTAATTTCCAGAATTTATATTATTTACCTAGCTTAGTTCAATTAGGAAATGTTCCATAAGTATTTGAAATAAAAGCACTCTGTACTAGTTGTACGCTATAGATTACACTGTATATTTATTTAATGACCTTTGTTAATAAAATCATGTATGTCCTCTTGCATTTTTTTCTTTTTTTTTCCTCTTGCATTAAAAAGGATATCAGTCAGCATCTTTATATTTTGATGGGAAGACAATGATTGATATTTTATTAATTACATGGAAGTTGTTCAGGAGAATATATATTATGAGAAGTAGGAGAAAAATCATAGTAAATGAAGTACAACTCTTTTACTTTAGACATACCAATGAGATCCACTTCTCCCCTGGAAAATCAAGTTCATGATTCTCAATATAAAATTCCTGAGCAATGTCTAACTCCCTGTGAGTCACAGGCCAGTAGACCTCTCTCTATGGGCTTATACATTGACTTTCTTTCTGTGTGAGGTGCATGTCTGTCAAATATCTGCTGCATTTGCTTCCAATCAAAATTACATAGTTGAAATCAACTTTGTGCATGTTTATGATGAAAAGACATATTTGGTCACTATCATTTTAATGACAGACACACCAAGTACAAAACAAACACTAAATGTTGTATGGAATTAAATAATGGCCTGATAACTACCAAATTTTCGGGAAAAGAAGAAATTTCTGGAGAGATATACACTTAAATTTTGAAGGGGTATTGAAAATCTTGCTTTTCATTAAATGAGAATAAAGTGAAACAGTAAAAAATAAAAACCCATTCTGTCCAGTTACATGCATGAGAATGATTGCATTTGTGTTGTGTTTTGACTCTTGTAACTCTGGTTTTGAATTTTGTTCTTAGGAGAGTTAGTAACAATAGTAAATTTTTTTTATATTATATACCTACTATTTCAAAAATTCTGACATCATCCATCTTTTTAATCACAATGGCAAAAAGCAAAATTTGTATATTACAATGCATGTTACATTGGCCTTATGCATGTATGTGTGTGTACAAACACGTGAACATTTCTCTGTTTAATCCATCTCCTGGATTCCAAGTGTATCTCTAGGCAGGGATCTAAGTTCCATTCAACATCTCTGATGGAATAGTGGAGAATTATGCATTCTTTTTTTTCACACTACACAAAGAGAAAAGGGTATATTGAAAGAAAGAATGACAGTCCTAACACAAAGACTCCCTCAGACAAATATCCTCTGCTTCTGAGCTTTGCAGTTCTGTAGTGAATCTGCCCAGCATGATACAGAAGGGAGCTTTCTGTAAATGACGACTGTCTTCTCTTCTTGTCTTCCTGATATTGGCTATGTACACATTCAGCCTCCCTGTGTCATATAAGAAGATAAGCTCAGGCCCCTGAGATCTCAGCATACACTCTAACAACTTACAAAAGCCAATGTTTTCTTAAAATAGTAGGAAATGGCAGAGAAGAATGAAACGTATTTACATTATAACACCAGAATTTTCACTACATGGGACCTGTGTGGTTAAAAGCCTTCCTACTAAAGAGTAGATCAAAGTATTTTGAAATGGAATTCTGAAGCCAGCAACAGATAGAGGAGAAAAGAGACATCAGAAATGGAGGGGAAAACACAAAGGAGACAGAAAAAAAAAGCAGAAGGAAACAATGAACAAAAACAGTCTCAAGAGGCCTAGTCTACTGGGCCAGGTTATACTGGTAGAATATTAGTGTAACAGTGTTTAAGGGGTTTTCTTGGTGTTGGTGCTGGGCTCTGTAGAATGGAAAATTTGAGGGGGACTTTTGAATATAACAGCAAGACCCTACCCTGCACTACCAAAACCAAGTTAGTCACCCCTAAGATAAAAATCCTGGCCATTGGACTGGACCCTACAGGACAGAGTAGGAAGAGGAGAGAGCAAAAGCAGCCTCATCCCAAGCAGTCTCCTGAGTAGGACACAAATATATTCTTTTAGAGGGCATGTTCTTACAGGATTGAAGGTTCTGGATGACACCCACATGCAACTTTTCTTTGTGAAACAACCACAAATATTTGATGGACTTTGGTGACATATCTTTGTCATTTTTTTGTACTAAGGATTGAAATCGTGACTTGCCACTGAACTACATCCCCAGCCCTTCTTTTTTTTTTTTTATTTTGAGATGGGTCTTGCTAAGTTGCTATGTTGCCTAGGCTCAGAACTGTGACCTTCTACCTCAGCCTTCCAGAGTGCTTGGCTTGCAGGCATGGGTGAACATTCATGGCTTATCTTTGCCTTCTTTATGAGAAATCTCATTTCTTGATGATGCAGAAAGTTGTGAAATTGTAATTCTTGCCCTCAGAAAAATTAGTAAGTGCTTATTGAAGGCTCTGTCTTACATACTTTCCTCATCATTAAGACACAATACTCAATGTCTAATACTCGAAGGAGGGGAGGTTTATTTTGGCTCACAGTTTAAGTCTATGGTTGGCTGGTTCCAAGGCAGAATAACATGGCAGAAGTGCCTGGCAGAGGAAAATCAGCTCATGGGAATGGTGGACAGAAAGCAGAGAGTGAGCAGAAGATAAATTCTCCCGGGTCACACCCCAGGGAGCTACCTGTTTTGATCCCTCCCCCACTTCCTGAGAGCAAGTCAACTATAAACCCTCATGACTCAATTATTTTCCAAAGGTCCTGCCTATGAGCACCTCAGGCCTTTGGGGGACATTCTCTGTCCAAGCTACAGCAGAATGCAGGATAAATAAATGAGTAATTTTTATTTGTTTTTGCTTTTTATGTTTTACCCGACATCTACTTACAAGTGATTATTATCCATAGATAGACCCTGAGTCCCATGGCATTGGGGTCTCTCTTGCTTTGCTTTCAGTAGCCTTTTGTAATTTAAAACTAATATTCTACTTCCAGCAGTAGAAATAATTCTGTTTGCATTTTTTCCAAAGGCAGAGGCCTCTAACTCAGTGGCTATCAAATCACAGTGTGTGAATAAAAACAAATGTGATCTTTATAGCACCTCGCTGAATCCTAATCAGATTTACCAGAGGGAAAAAAAGTAAAATATCAGTAGCTCAAGGTGAAGGGTTCCAACATCCCCACTTCTCCCAGGACTTAGTGAAGATTTCGGCAGAGAAAGGGCAGAGGAGTTCTTTCTGTACCCTGACAGTCTGGGTTGCCCACATCCAGAGAAAGAGCGACTCTATCCACCAGCCTTCGTGAGCACAGGACGAATTATGCGGACAAGAAGGCTCCAGTGAAGCTGCTGCTTGTGGGCAGAACAGATCTCTAATCATGGTCGTCAGCCTGACCCCTCAGAGATAGGTCTCCCTCACATGCTCAGTCACCCTCAAGCTCAAGTCATTTTTTCTCATTTGTCTCTGTGTCTGCTTCACCTACTGTATTTCTGCCTTACAGTCAAAGTGTTTCAGTTAACTGGGTGAACTGGACAACTTTTCACCAGAAGTCAAAGAGCCCCACCTGATTTAGGGGAAACTCCAAACAGTACTTTTCAAACATGGGCCCCAGTGGAATACGTGAAGAGACTTAAAAATTAACCAGTGAACCAGGAGTGGTACTCTGGGAGTGTGGGGCAGGAGAACCACAAGTTTGAGCCCTGCCTGGGCAACTCAGTGACTTCAGGAGACCCTGTCTCAAAATAAAAGATGAAAGAAAGGCTGTGAATGTTGCTCAGTGTGAAGATCCTGGATTTGATTCCCAGTGCTGACAAAAGCCTGTGAGGACCTTATTTCCATGCTGACCAATTGAATAGGAATGGCTAGGAATAGGCCCTGGAAATTAACATTTTTAAAAGCTACCATAGTAATTACTGTGATGTCCCAGCATAGAAACACAGGACCCACCAGTTGTACTACTTTAGATATGATCGGTACCACAGAAGCAAAGGCTTAACATATCCCAGGAGCTCCTTAGAAATCCATAACTTCAGGGCTTGCATGAGGTGTAGGGATCTAGAATGTACATTTCTATTATATGTGATGAGACTATGTATTGGTGTCTGAGGCTGAATGAATAAATTCTTAGAAAATGCTATATCCACAAGAATTTAACATCCAAAGGGGAAATGTCAAGTCCCTTACCAATATACTAGTAAAAGGTATAAAATATTTGTTGAAAGAGAAATGAATGGGAAGCATAAAGAATGTGGTAGCCTACCGTGGAGGAGCTGTCACGCTAGTGTCAGTGTCATCACAGCCACCCCCCACGAGTCACAGAGAAGGAGTGACTCCTGTGCTCACGAAGGCTTGTGGATAGTCACTCTTTCTCTGGATGTGGGACACCCAGACTATCAGGGTACAGGAGGAACTCCTCTGCCCTTTCTCTGCCAAAATCTTCACTAAGTCATGGGAGAAGGAAGGGGAATGTTAGAACCTTTCCCATTGAGCTACTGGTATTTTACTTTTTTCCCTCTAGTAAATCTGATTAGGACATAACAAGGTGCCATGAAGTTTACATTTGTTTTGTTCACTCATAATTTGATAGCCACTGAGTTAAAGGCCTCTGTCTTTGGAAAAAATGAAACAAGTTATTTCTACAGTTGGAAATAGAATATTAGTCTTAAATCACAGAGACCCATCTGAGCTCCTGGGCCCCTTCCTCAACTTGCCCAAATCAGTTTAGTTCCATATTTTCCACTTTCCATAGACTGACAATTTGGAAGAAATGTCCCTACATCTGAAATCATCTAAATTAGGAGGGGAGGGGGGAAAAAGCTGCTCACTCTGGTTGCTAGTTTATTTCTTTTTCCCTTTTGCTGGGAAATTGCTGGCCAGAGATTTTTGGACCCTCCAGTTCAGCAGCTGTTGAGTCCTCTCAAAAGCCTTGCCTGGTTTCTCCCATCTGACTTTGAAGGTGACCTTCACAAGAGGCAGGGACAGACGTACAGCATCTCCCTTAACCCTCTTCTGTACCTAGTTCCCGAAGCCTTAGGTAGCTTCGATATACCTGTGACAAATTCCAGCTGAGGTTCTTTCACTGTCTCAAAACTATAAGATCAATTCAGTCAGTATAACATGACCTTCCTCCCTGAGTCCAGGCTCATTTCTAGTGAGGAACGAGACAAAGGTAGGTAACACCTCCACAAGACATGTGCCAATGTGCCTTACACTCAGGCCTCAGGGACAGTGGCTGATCCAAACCAGTGCGATCAGATTGTCATAGATAGGAAGTGAGAGTATAAGGAGGAGTCAGGTGTCAGATAGGAGCAAGGACCTCTGGGTAAAGTGGAAGTAGTGATGGAAAAGCTACCACCAGGTGACATGCAGTCTGTGCTTTATTTACAAACATGTAATCACTCAAACATTCTACTCTGGGTAGAGAGTCTAGCACAATAGCCAGTCAAAGGTTTTTCAATAAGTAGACTTCAAACGTCATGTTTTGGGGGTTGCATCTATTATTTTTTATCTTAGGCATGACTTCTATAGGACACCTAGGTAGCATGGTTTTCTCAACCTCAGGCTGTTTCTGAGTGTCTGCCTTTTGCTGGGACAAAAATGGCAACAACATAGTTTCTGGCCCACAGGGCCTCTGCCCTCATGAATAATCACGCCACTGTTGGGAGTAACCCTACATTTTTTACTCCAAATATCCTATGGCTGAGGCCTAATGAGTTCTCTGTCATTGCTACGTTAGGGTTGCCAGATAGAATTTTTAATAAAATCTTCTAGCTTTTGAAATCAATAATGTAGTGCCACAGCACTCACAGAGAATGGGCGAGCATTCATTAGCAGATGGCACCCACAATGACCAGGAGGAAAGCATTTTGCCATCTGCTATTCAATAATTGACAATCATAGAGCATTATCCTTTGCTTCAAATATTACGACAAGACTTTTCATGGTGGACAGTATTTATGTGAGAAGAAAAGCCGGGACCATGGTCACTGACACAGTCTTAAGTTTTCTCACATTCTCTGCCAAAGGGAAGAAGTTCAGCGAGGACACAGTGTCATGGTAGTACTGCTCCAGGGAAGGGAAGGGGCACTTCACCTCCAAGGCACTGTGCATAGAAAACAGGGAGGCCTCTCCATGTCTTCTGGAAAAAGATTGGGAAGGAAGGTTTCTGCATGAATAGCTTTAAAGATCTGGCAGTTCTTTCTTGGTGACTCCTTTTATACCCTCTTTCATGCACACATGGATACCTACAGACATCTGTAAAGTACATATGTTATGTGCAAACACGCACACACTTTCCTCATCCTACATCCACTCTTGCACACACATAAATCATACACCCCAACAAAAAGACCAGAATCATATGCATTATTTATGGGTGGAAATTTCCAAGTGAATAGTCATTTTTTTTTGCCTTACAGCTTGTTTGACAGTGTGACTGATTGGATTCATCTCAAATACACAGCATGACCTTTATGGCTCTGGTATTTGGAGGAGGTATTAGACCTCCTCCATTGCCTTGTGGATTTGTTCTGTGTGGTTACCTTTGGCAGAGGCTCATTTGCCCTTTAGTACATAAGCTAGCCTGCATTTTATTATTCCACGTTATAATGGTGTTCCGCTGTGTTTATTGGTTAAACACTCTAAATCACGGCAATTGTTTTTACCCTAAAGTATTTAAATTTAAATGTCATAGTTCACTTATCTTTTCAACAAATATTTCTCAAACACTGACCAGGGTGAAGCAAGTTGTGATATAGCCAGTGCTTGTCAAATATAAGGCAAATCAGCTCTGTCCTCAAAAAACCGAAGATCCTGTGGGAGAAAACTTCTAGATAGACAAAAAGTCTGAACAAGTGAAAGATGATGAAGGCCCAAAACAGTGAGATTAGCAATCATCATTAACCATAAAACCCAAAGCTGGCTTTCCTAGGAAGGCTTGAGCCAGGTTGATGGGTTTGAGCAGGTGGAGAGAGAATAGTCCAGGCACGAGATGCTCCGGGGACAAAGGCAGGAGGCAGCAACATCCTGGTTAGTTCACTCTCCATCAGAACTTGAGTTATTCCTGAATCCAACTCCCAAACTCTGATAGGCTCTGTCACCCAATGGGCAAGCTCATGCATGCCAAGATTTGTGTATGTTCCGTGAAGAAATGAATATCAGACTACTTTAAAATCTCCAAATAAATATAACCTCTCCCTAATACGAAGGTCACAAATGCTCATGAATTTCTCCCTGTGCTTTTTCATCCTCTTAAGAGAGTCTGCTCGATTTCTGTCCCTGGAGCATGGCTGCACATCTGGGTGGAGTGTTACTGTTTTCATATCCAAGTGATTCGCCCAAACAGGAGTGGAAGGGTTTGGAGATTTCTCAAGTTTGAAGTTGATTTGCATACTCTGTGGAAACTAATCTTCTGAAAAAAGAGGAGTCAAATGCCCATGCTCTGTTCAAGCAAATATCATAAATATTAACTTTGTTTGGTAGAGAGCAGTCACATGCAGTCTTTTTGAGGAATATTCTAGGGGGTGGAAAATTTTACTGGGAAAGAAAATTCTAAGAGGAAAATTCCAGAAAGTTCTCTTGTTTCCTTATTTCACATTGCTGCCTCTTGAACTATTTCCCTAGGAATAAAACTCCATTGTCCTGAGACCCTCTTAGAAGAAGTTCAAACTAGGCTTACTGTCAACTGCTTAAAGCAGAGGGTGGAAAACTTTGTGTCAATTACATATTAAGTTGTTATTTTTCTTGAGGTATTCGGGGGTTACTATATCATATTTCAAGTCCTTTTTATTTTGGGGTAGAATCTCCCTAACTTGCCCAGGTTGGCCTTCAGTTTGTAATCTTCCTGTCTCAGCTTCCAAGAGTGGTGGGATTACAGGTATGTTCCACCAGGCTCAGTTTACATGGTTAGTAATTCCAATTTCCTGAAAGACTTATCCCAACCATTCCACTCTGTTTTCAAAAGCAACTACAGACACTGTGTTGGGTACAGCATTTGATTTTCACTGTTGTTTGCTGACACCACTTTCTATATAAGGATCCTAGAATTATTTTTCCTCATTCCCTTCAAATAAATATTTTGAGTGCCAATAAAAATACATGTATTTTCACTGATTATTAATATGCACATATATATGAAAAATACACAAAATGGGAACATTAAAGATGTGATAAAATAAAATAAAAAAGTCTAGAACCATCACTTGATAGTACTTGTCTGTGAGAAATATGATGAAATAACATTCATTAAACTTAAAAGCTTGATTCAATACTTTGTTGCTGTAACACTTTAAATGTGTGAACTTAAGATCAGCTTATTTCATTTATTTTTTGATGGCTGTAAAAGGCATCTCAGAGCAAGTGATACCCAAGAAGAATTTCATGTTCTACTTATTAAATGATGGTACCTAGTGTTAAGTCCCATATGCCAATTAAATAAAAATTTATGTTGAAAATCTGTCCTGTGATGTCTCTCTTTTTAAAATGTCAATCAGTCACTCTCCAAACTAACAGGAATTATTGTATTCTTATATTGTTAACAAATAGATTATATTCTCATTGAAACTCTAGGTTTAATTTTTCACAAAAATATTAGAAATTATGTTTCCAAGAAATTTTTTAGGTGTGCACATGAGATTTTTTTAAGTTTAAACAGGTGAATTATATTGCTTTTGGCCAAAAAAATCACATAGTGATGGAAATATTTCTGGACACCTGTTCTTCTAAAGAGGAGCGATTTGTTTGAAAAAGCCGCCACTTCAGGACTGATCACTAAAATGTCCTCCCCTCTGTGGAGGATGAGAAGATGTTCCCAGGCAGTGTCCACCAGGAGGTGCACGTCGGTTGGCACCTTCTACTTCCTTCCATGGCTCATGAAGAATTTAGGACAAACCTGAGGATCTCAGCTCTGCCCTCCCCTTCCTGCTCACTTGGCCACCTTCAGAAGTGGTGCCCTTCTAAATCTCTTCATCCATGGTGATTGTCCAAAATAGTTTTCATATTTGTGAGAACTTTCAGAGGAAATTGGAGGACATAATCTGTAAGCCCATAAATGAATAAATAAAAGTCAATTGCCCTTTATATGTTGTGTATATATGTGTCTTGGTTACTTTTTTCTCGTAGCTCAGACAAAATACCCGACACCCAAAATTTAGGAAGGGAAGGTTTACTTAGCTCACAGTGTATAGAGGTTTCCATCTGTAATCAGCTGGCTCCAAGGCAGGGCGGCATGGCACAAGGGTAACAGTTCAAGGAGGCAGAAGACAGCAAAAACAGCAAGAGCACAAGGGGGAATGGAAAGTAAGCCTCCTTTCCTCCCTTATATTGTATGCTGACTATCTGCCCATGCCATCTCCATTCCCTCCTCTTCTACAAGCTCAGGATGTTTACCAAATAAGGACCCTCACACCCTCCTGAGTCACTTAGTTAACCTTCTAAACTTCTCAAGTTGACACAATGAACAATCTCCTAGAGTGATAAGGGCATGTCCTCTACACCACAGGATGTAGAACTGCTGAGTTACTTAGTTAAGCTTCTAGACTTCTCAAGTGGACACAATGTCTCAACCATAACAATATGATTGCATCGATGCGTGCATGTTCGTGTGTGTACCCATGTGTGTATGTATGTGGGGGTCTTACATAGTTGCACTCTGGGTAAGGCTTTGACCTTATATTTCTTTCTTCCTTTGCCACACAGAGATGGGAGCAGGAGACCTGCTTGACAATGTGGTTCTCTGTCTCTCAAAAACCGAGAGGAGAGGAGGAAAGTTATTCATAGTCTAGGACATTAAGAAATAGACAGTGTGACATAAATTGCTTAGTTCCCACAATCACAGGCTAGGCTGCCCGGCCACTGATGCTTAGTTATTAAAGATGGTAGCAGCTCTTAGATGTGGGAAGATTGAAGGTCAACCTGGGATTCCACAAAGTCTTGTGTTGAGTCCTTCTTCATCCTCGTGCACAGCTACTATTATTACTGTAGTGTTCCTGACAGAGAAACAGGCACAAAGAAGAACTATCTTGTGCCAGGTTGTTCTGCAAGTGAATGGGAGATGCAACATAAGAATTAATGAGCAGTGATTCTTGCACAATGAATCTATCATTATGTCCTGCAAACATGCTGCTAAAAATAAAAATTTGAAAAAGAAAAAGAAAACCAGGCAATAGAAATAAGAAGTCTGTTGATGTAAAGTAAGAGTCTTAGCTGAAAAGGGAACTTTGAGAACACAGCTACAGTTTGTAAAATATTTTAATGATATAATTACATATAATAATTGATATAGCAATAATGCAATTTGAGATACAAAGCAAGTTTTGCTTTCAATACAAGAAAAGAGAAGTCAATTTTAATAAAACATTTTCATCCAGTAAGATACAGATTTGTAAATTGTGTGAAATAGCATTTGACTTATTTTATAAATAGTCCATTTGCTTGTGTATTATTCTTTTTTTTTTTTTTTTTTTTTTTTTTTTTTTTTTGGTTTTTCTCTGGTACCAGAAATTGAACTTATGACCTTGCGCTTGCCAGGCAGGCACTGTGCCACTGAGCTAAATCCCCAGCCCCTTGCTTGTGTATTCACAATACTTATAATTTGAAAACAAAAATCAGATCTTATAGATTTTTATGTCCCTGGCACTTTATTCTCCATATTAAAATCCTAAACATAATGCAAATTTAGCCCCATCTGCAAAATAGTAAGAAGTCCTTTTTTTCAAGGTGAGGGGATTCATTTCAGTAGAAGTCATGTTGGATTTGCCTCACAGACACAATCTTGAGTTTTGATACTAAATTCCTTGACCTTAAGAAAAACATCATTATATTTTTATGTCATTTTAATCTGCTTATAGAGAAGATATTAACAATAAATCATAATCGTGTAAGTAAGGCTTTGGGTGAGTACAAGTTTCAAAGACCCAACCTGAAACTTCAAAACCTGACTGAGCGTGCCTGCCAACATTTGCCTGCACCTTGACTCAGGCACACCTGGTCTGTCCCTCCCCTGCCACCAGGGCCCTGGCTGGACCCCTCACTTCCAGTCTTCTTTTCAGCTCAGTCTCATCCTCTGCAAAAATCTTCCTCCTGTACTTGAGAAATGAACTTGAGCAGATGTCAAACCTCAAGTCTCAGAACTTGGTCCTCAGCAAAAACACTGCTTCTCTTGCTCCTGCTCCTCAGTGCAGAATGGTATGGGGAGAACTCTGGGTTGTTGGGCTCGGGAGGATGGACATGCAGGGCGTTTGTCTATGTAGTTAGCTTAGGCTGCTTTCCTGGTGGAGAAGGAAGACGGAGAAGGAAGGAAAGAGGATGGATAGGAGGAACAGAGAGAAAGACTCTGAGGAGATTTTCCCAGACATTTCATTGACTAGAGGGTGTTCTCTGGGAGCCCTGAATCTTGCCTTCTCCTGTATAATCTCAGGATCTGCCTATATCAGGACCTCCATTACTTACCTATTCTTGCTTCTGAGACCATTTTTTCACAAAACAAGCAATCAGTTTATCTAATGGTCCCTGGAAAGAACAGCTCTTTCCAGTGCTAGGGACAATGGTCTTATGTTAAAATTTTTTTTGAAAACTACTACATTACCATACAACGTGTCAGTAAATTACCCTTTCTAATATATTTTAAGTGTAGTAGGACCTTAACAATTTGGTTCGTGGACAGAAGCATTCAGCAAAAATTTCCTTCTGTTTTCAAACTTCACACCAGGAGACAAACACAACCTTGGTGTAGTGGATTGACAACTGGTGGTCAACTTATAACCCACAGCTGAACTGAGTAAGAGTGGTGCTGGGTGTGGGAGGGCCACCTGAGGACTGTTGCCAGCAGCAAAAGAGGTAGAACTGGAGAAGAAGAAAGAGGCTGTTGGGAGCTGAGAAAGGCTTTTGGGAGCTGGTAGAAGCTGTAAGGAGCTGTTGGTTCTTTTGGAGGAGCTTATCATGCTGGCTTTCCTGATGAACTTGGTTGTTTTCATCTGCCAAGGAGCTCGGGACCTTGTTGGCACTGATAATAGCTTCGGTTCACTTTGGGGGAGCTCTCGTCCTCACTTGCGCATCGCTTCCTGGCTCCGGAGGGAAAGATGGTGCACTGCCAGTCTCCTGGCGAAGCTTGCTGTATTGGCTTTCTTGATGGGAACTCAGCCATCTTGATCGTCGGAGGAGCTCAGGACCTCACTGTAGCTGAGGTTGGCTATGGTACCTTTCAGGGGAGCCCTGGTTCTTACTCTGAGCATCGCTTCCTGGCTCCAGTGTAGAACCCTCAGCCTGTTAGCACAGATCCTTTATCTTGCTGGCACAGACTTCCTAGATTCTACCACTGACCTTTAGGCCTTTGCAGCACATATCCATGAAACAGGCCTGCATGAGATATTGTTATGGGCTCTGGGCTTCCAGTTGGATTCATGGGAGGCATTGTTATAAGCTCTAGTTCTTCAGTTAGACTCATGCAGGACATTATCGCAGGATCCAGGCCCTCAGCTGCCTTCTTGGTCTATAGTGTGAGGACAGATTTCCTGGACTCTTTTGTATATTGTTCTTTGGGTGACTATTATAAATAATCATATAACATATGTGTCCTGTATTATATTGTTCTCCCTTGCAAAATAAGCCCCAAACCATGACATATGGCCATCTCTGCTAGAATTGTGGAAAGAGTTAAGTTCATGAACCAAGATACCACTGTAAATGCCAAGAGAATTCCCAACAGAGTTATTCTATATTTTGCCTTATGAGGGGTCTTAGAAACTTAGTTGCTTTGCAATCCACAGACACAGGAAGTAGATAAGTAGTTGCTTAGACCAGATCTGGGTGGAAGACAACATAGGTAGAACATTTCTTTTTTGGGTAGTTAAAATGAGTTAAAATTGATAGAGGTGACAGTTACAAATATCTTCATATACATCAGAAAAAAACTGAATTTAATCATTTAAATGGGTGAAGAATATGGTATGCTAATGATATCATTTAAACTCTTTTAAAACAACTTATTTTCAGTAAAGTCTATGCTACTCCAGTCTAGAAAGATTAATGACATAGCAAGCTTTTTCCATAGTGCTATCTTCAGCAGCTTCAGGAGATGGGAATCGATGTGGGAGACTTGTGTTGGATTTACAGAAAAAATAATTCCAGAAGCAATGAAAAAGAAAAGGAGTTAAAATGTCCTTTCTCCTATGTTTGAAGATGATGCTGTTCTATTACAACAAGGTGTAGTTGTTTATTTTTCTTTTTTAGAGATGGGGTTTTACTATGTAGCCTTGAACTCGCTATTTAGCCCAGGCTGGACTTGAACTCATTTTGATCATCCTGCCTCAGCCTCCTGACTGCTGGAATTACAGGTGTGCACCACTACAATCTGCAGAAATATATACATTCTAACATTTTTTGCTTGTTTACATTCTAAGAACTGTTACATTCTAAGAACTCTTGCATTCTAAGAATGTTTTACCATTGGTAGCATGTCAGGATACTCACCTGAAAGGTATATTTTCCACACATGACCCTCTAAAAACTGGACTTTTCAGTAACATGCATCTTAAATAAGAAAAAATGGTGATAGAGCACAGGTCAAAAGCCAGTCCCAAAGTAAAATTGGTCTGCCTTGTCTTAGTTAGCCCTGGTGTTTCCAAAGCATACAGCAGCCAGTTTGTACTTTGGAGAGAACAGAGAGAGAGAGATAGAGAGAAAAAGAGGGAGAGAGGAAGAAGCAGAAAAGAAGGAAGCAAAGGGCCTGATCTACTTTGGAAACTAAGCACTTATGCTCTATTGCTCTTTTTTAACAATGCATGTTAACCTTAAGCACAATTTCCAAAACTCCTGGGATTTCTTCCTTTTCCTGCCCTCAACTCTTACTCATGGCTCATAATTTTCAGCTAAAATTTCACATCCTTTAGCCAGCTAAGGTGGGGGGAGCTGATGTGTAAAGTACCCAGTTGTTTGAGACTTGAAACAATATCTAGACTAGCTTTCTAAACTAGTCTCAGTATATGTGCAGGCAAATTTGTGAGCAAAAAGAAAAATTCATTCGTAGCTTGGAAAAATGATTTTGAAGAAATTTTAAGATAATTCATTTATATCCTTCAGATGTGTGTTAAGTGAGCTTCATTTGGTGACATACAATCTGCCAAAACAGGTATAAAGTGTACCTGAACACTATATGTATACGTGATCATGCACCCCTTAGCAAATGGTATGTTATGAGGGGTCCATCATTAGAGAATTTCATCATTATGTAAATATCAGAACATGTCCTGGGATAACTAAACTTGCTACATCATCCGGCCACATAACTATGGAACCACCGATATGTACACGTAGTCACTGAACAGAATGCCACTGTATGGCACGTGACTGTGTGTGTTCGTATGTGCAAACATGTGTGTATAATATGTGAACACAGTCTTCTAGGTCTGCAGACTCCTGATTCATCCAGTGCTTCACCCCCATGTTTCCAGGGATCCATGAAATTCTACCAAACTTTGAGATTTTTGTGATCAGTGTCATAGCTTGGATCCAACATGTCATCCAAAAGACCTACACGTTGGGGCTGGGGATTTAGCTCAGTGGCACAGCTCCTACCTGGCAAGTACTAGGTTATGACTTCGATTCTAGTACCAAATAAAAAACCCTAATCATTGAAGACATGGTCTGCAGTGAAGTTGCTGTGTAAGGTGGTGCTTTGGGGGAGTGATTGCACCATGAGGGCTTTGACTTGATCAACTGATTAATCCATTGATGCATTAATGGGGCCTGCCCTGGAAGAGAACATCATGTCCTAGGCCACTTCCCTCTGGCTTTCTGTCTCTTTCTCTCTCTCTCTCTCTCTCTCTCTCTCTCTCTCTCTCTCTCTCTCTCCCTCCCTCATGAGGTGGAGGCAGTTGGCCATGCCTAATATTTCCAAAACTGTGAACCAAAACAAGCCTTTCTTCCTTTAAGTTGTTTTTCCAGGGTATTGAGTCACAGTGATAGGGCGATAGAAGCCTGAGAACATTATCAACAGTAATGATAACAGCTGCACTGACTGAACACTCTTTTAAGTTAGTCACTCTTTTCAATGTTTTCAGTACACTCAGTCCTTCCATCTGTGTTGCTATTATCCCATTGATGAGAAATCAAAGGAAATAATAAGGTGTTTTTAAATACTTGCACAGCTGCAAGTACAAAGCTCACATTTATTTAACAGAGGCTGCAGGGCATCAGATATCATTTTTATAATCACTGGATTATAGCAGTTAGGATTCTAGTTGTTATTAGTTTTATGTCAAGCTCTACAGATTTTCCTGAAAACTCACAAGAACACTGAAAGTCTTGCCAAAACAAACAAGATACTTTTAACAACCAGTCCTAATTTTCTTTAGGCTTGACCAAATGTGTACACGGTTTTTGTGTTTGTATCTGAACATGTGTAAGATTCAGCAAAATATTGGCTTAAACGTTTCAATTGTTGTCTGCTTTTATGACCTTAGATTCAATTCTAAGTCTCTCTCTTCTCCCCTCCCTTCTTTTCTGCTTTTCTTTTCCTTTCTCAACTTTTTTTTTTTCCAATCTGCATGCTGATTTTATTCCCAAATGAATTCTCAACTTGGTGTTCCAGCCAGAAAAAAAGAAAGAAAGAAGGAAAGAAAGAAAGAGAAAAATTATTTTATGAAGTCCATGTCATGATCCTGGCTTTGCCATTGATGAGACCAGAATTGGGTTCTGACTTTTATCCAGACCCTTTGCTCCCCGCCCTCCGTCGCAGGGCATAATGCTTATGAATGCACATTTATATTATCTGCTGGGGCAACATTGCCATAGCTTAGATACCCACTGGGCTTTTCTTCACTTTTGACAGAAGTTATATAGAGTTTATATTTAAAGAAAGAAAAATGAAAGGTTTTCCTCTGAATTTCTAACAGAAAATGTTGGGCTTTTTAAATGCCCTGCGCCCACGGGTGGTTCTTATAGAGGAGCCTGGGGACACCCTGTACAAACAAAGGCAGTGTCTGGTGGTGCTCTTAATGTGAAGGTCAGGGTTTTATTTATATTCACACTCAATGCAGAAAGAATAAAAAATCAATACAGATACGAAGCTGACATACATTGTCCACAAGCTTTGGTATTTTTAAATGTGAACCAGAAGCACACAAAGGGAACCCTCTGTAGAAGAATTCAATTCTCAGACATTCATACAAAACTCTACTCCTTATTACCAGATTCCAAATATAGAATGAGTTTTTTTTTCTGCTTAGCTATTTTTGATACACTCAGATCTATTGATCATTCTCACTGCAGAACATTAAATTAATAACTTTACGGAATATACAAAGTTCTAGTGCTGCTTCTATTTTTTCCAGACAGCTCCTTGTAAATGGAGGGCAGAAGGTCTAGGGTATGTGTGTTTAAATGAGACTTGCAGTTGCAGTGCATCAGGAAATCTCTATGGTTGAAAAAGCCCGTCATGATGCCTGCTAGCTGTAGATTTCAGCAGAAAAAAAGGCTAGTCCCCTTTCTCTGGTTACGTGTTCTATGCAAAGACATCTTTCACACTGTACCTGAATGGTCCATTAAGCCTCTTGAAAATAAAACAAAAATCCCTCAGCCTGGCAGAATTACTTACCCTCTTTTCATCCTTGGATTCCTACAGCTACAGAAAAATCTTAAGGACATTATAAGAATTTTCTGTACATCTATGGGTTTGCTTTCTTCCTCTTTTCTGCCTCTAACCTCAGAGTAATGTTATTTATTTAAATCAGACATGTCCACCTACAAAGCTATGTGCATACAGGAGTAGTGTGTCAGTAACCTGATATGGCTCTTCTTCCTCCTGAAATTGTGTTTGAAAATTGGATTCATTTGTTTGCAATTGACAAATAAAAAGTCTTCATGATGTATATGATACTTCCATCCATGTACGCATTGGGGATCTGATAAGTCAACCTGCTCAAAACCGACATTACCTCACATACCTATTTTGCTTGTGTATGGGGAGAACATCTAAAATATAACAATTTTCAGGTACACAATGCACTGTCATGAACTATCATCACCATGTTGTAAAATAGATCTTTCGAAATAATTATTTTCCTCTCACTGAAACTAATTACCTTTTGACCAGCAGCTATCTAATTCACCCTCCTCCAAACTCCTGAAATAGTGTTTACAATATGTGATCAAAAAGTCACATTGCCAGGAATCTACCTCAGAATCCTCCCCCTGGCTTTGAACACACCCATCTGATCATTCTTGCCACGTTTTGCAGCAGCTCTGCAGTCCTCTTTTCTGAAAGTCTTTAGCTGTGCTGTCCTGGCTGTCTAGATGTCCTGAGTGAATTCAAAGAGTTTCCCTTTCCTGGTCATTGTGACTTTGGGAGGAGCCAGAAGTTGCAGAGCTCCAGAACTGGTGACCAAGGTAGATGAAGACACCGTGTCATGTTTTCACAAACTTGCCTTTCTGTTGGTGGCACTGAGCAACAACTTTCATTGCGGTATTTTTATCACACCTGATAAAGACACTGAGGAAAGAAGACTTCCTAGCTGCTGCACAGTGTCAAGAATGATGGGATGCGTGTTTGAAGCAAGGGTGTGTGTTATGAGGAGGATCCACAACAATGTATATTTTACTGTAACATTTGTTAATATAAACATTCACCACCTATTTCTAACACACTTGACATCTTATTTGGATAGATGTATATAAGCACATATATATGAGCTTGCAGATATGGATGGAAGAGTAGACAGTGAGGTGCTTTACCATCAAGATAGTTGTTGAGAACAAGAACAGCAGCTGTGTGATGCCTTGGGACCTGTCATAGTCATTTTCCTGTCACTGGGAAAAAAATACACAATGCCTACAACTTCAAGGAAGAGAACCTTACAGTTACAATTCACAGTCAGCACTCTTCACTGCAGAAATATGGTGGAAGGGCCTGGGCGGAGGAAAGCTGCTCACCTCGTGGGAGGCAAGAAGCAGAGAGACAGGGAAAGAGCCAGACAGGGCTTGTATCTTCCAAAACCATGCACCAGTGTCCCACCTATTCCAACCAGGCCCACCTGCTACGGTATATCAGCTCTGAAGTGTTCAGTGGGAAAAGTCCTACTTCTCGGGGAAGATCTGTGGAGGTGGACAGTGCTCCTCTGTCTGACCTCTCTCTGGGCTGAACCTGGCCAAGCACAGTTCTTGGCACAACCCAGTCCTGAAGGCTGAGGAGCCTTCCTAGGAAAGAGGCAGCTGAGGTTCATGGAGGGTTCTGACTTCCACATACAAGAGCACCCCAGCCACAGAGGGCAGGCCCAGAGCATGCACTTGGAAAATAATAGCAGAGGTCCCTTATCCATGATAATCCCTATGGGAAAATGCACCAGATTCTGCACACCAGCTGATAAAATAAGGGAACCTGCTTAATCATCCACATTTATTGACGCAGATATTCTTCGTATTTCATGATATTCTGCAGGGGTTGCAACGAGATCCCAGGTTGGACGTGTCACAGACGCAGAGGAAGGACCGAGATGGCTAAATAAAAATCTAAAGCAAGATTAAATACTAGTAAGCTTCAGGAGCACATTTTAATCTACTAAATACTACAATAAGTATAACCTTAGTGGATTTAGAGTTTATGTCATTATGAAATAAGTTTATTTTTTCTTATTCTAAAACTACGTAATAGAGACCAGGATGACTGCAAACCATAAAAAAATTTTTAAATTCCCCCAATTTTACTTTTTCAGAAAAAATAATAAAACACTAGTGACACTTTGCTATAACTACATCAACACTTACTTTTCCTCTCTCTCTGCTTAGGTTAAACTAGATCATTCTAATTTAGATCACACTGATCAAAAAATTTATGTTTTATGCTTTTTCACAGAGCATTACATTGTGAATAATTCCTAATTTACATTTTTTAATGAGCACGATTTTTAAATATTGTATTTTATCCTTCCTTTTGATTAAAGATAATTTTTATCATTATCTTTTAACTGGGCTTTAAAATATTTTTTGTTGTTTGCTTGTTTGTTTTGCTGATGACTATAATTATATCTGTATCTCAAGAAATATTAACATTGAAGGCTTTATACATAAAATACTTCACTTCTATCCAGTGTTCTTTTTCTAACTTATATTTCTACCAGCAGGGTGCCTTATAATTTTTAATACATTCATATCTATTATCATTTTTGTTTTTCAAATTGACAAAAGTTATACATATTCATGGTACACGTAATGTTTTGCTCTCTGCTACACTGTGGAAAGGTTAACACAGGTTAATGGACATATGTGTTGCCTAATAAACTTACCATTTTTTGTGGCATGAACACTTAAATTCTACTCTTATCAATTTTCCTGTGCATAATACGCTGTATTAACTACAGTCACCACGCTCAACTACAGATACCTACAGCTTTTTCCTCCTTCCCAAATAAAATTTTGTGTGTTTTCATCACTGTCTCCCCAGTCTCTGTCTCTTTTGACCCTTGGTCTCCCCTTTCTTTGCTGCTCCTATGATTACTGCAGATTCCTTATTTTGAGTGCTTATTTTACCCTTACATCAACTTTCTAGAAATCTGCACAAGGCATTGTTACTTACACTTATGTGCAGGCATGCACACACATACCACAAACTTATACTGGGGCACTTTTTAAATATTAGTTTTCTTTTTGGACAAAAATTAGAAATGTATATTTTTGTACAACATTGAACTTGGAATATATTATCAACATATCAATTTGTGATTGTGAGAAAATTGCAGACAGACAGTATCTACACGTAAGGCCGTATGCAGTGTCTTCGGGAAGGTTCCATGGGTTTACAGGTAGAAAGTGCCACATGTTAAATCCACAAGACTTTCTCAATTACGATTATTAAAACTCAGCCACAGAAGTTAAATGGTTTTGTTAGGGAAACATAACGCAAAAGTAGAACCCTTTCTGAGCAATCTCCTGCTGCCTTATCTACTCCACCGCATAAATTATCTAGCAAACCAAAGCCTATTTACCTAAGTCGCACTGCTCAATACTAATTCAGTTGAGAAAAAATTGACTTCAGCTTGAGGATTTCAGGCCTGTCTTGTTTTTCACGTAGTCCACACACACATTACGTAGTCCTACACAGAAAGTGCTTTGATTCTGTATTTTTCTAATCACTGGCCTGGTTGGCCAGACGGCTTCCTTGTTTTCTTTTCCCTTTTGGGCTTAGCAGACACTTAGATGGAAAATGGTAGCTACACCTATAGCGTGACCCCAGAAGAGAAGCTGGCTCTGCCTACAGCCTCCCATCTGCGGTTGAACTGTTTAGAACCAGACTTTGCTGTTCCTAAAAAATGCAGAGCAATGCCAGGCCCTCTAATCAGACCCTGTGATCCTACACTCCCCCTATGAGCAACTTTGTTGAAGTTAACAATATGTAGTATAACAACCACTGTTAATCCCTATCATCTGGTTCTAAACCCCATATCACTTTTAATGTCTTTGCTTTGTTTTGTTTGTATTTTGCTATTGCTCTTTTTTTTTTTTTTTTTTTTTTACTATTCTCTTTAAAACAAAAAAAAGATGGGTGGGTAGGTATGGTACAAAAGAGACAAACACAAAACTGAAGGGAAGGAAAGATCACAAGTCTTTATAAAATAAGCTCCATCTTAGTCTACAACTCTCCTGTAGAAGGCTTCCTTCTCCTGAATGGCTATACCAGTTGAGATTTCATGTTATATGTGTGATAACTTGATTTATGACTCTCTTGTAGTCTCTAAAGTCTATGAAGGCAGCAACCACGAGACAGTAACTCACTCATTCTGTTAGAAACAAAAGTTAAAGAGTTAACAAATGGTATCTGGGAAATGTTGGCTTCATCAAATACTTTGTAAATGTCTGCAAAGCAAAGGGCATTTTGTCCTACTTTGCATTTCTTTGAACAAGAAAAGCGGGGCAGAGGAAAGGGCAGAAGGTATGATTATGAGGATCTAATGTTGAATCTCAGCTCTTGTATTTACTGGCTATGTCATGGCAAGGTGGCTGATATTTTGTGCTTTTAATACGCTCATCTTTAAAAAATGGATATATGATCCAGCCACCTATAAGCCCAGCACTCTGGAAGGCTAAAGAGGGGGCATGTCAAGTTCAAGCCCAACATGGGCAACTTGATGACTCATCAAGACCCTGTCTCATGATAAGAAAAAAAAAAAAAATAAAAGCCTAGGTATGTAGCTCAGTGCAAAGGGTTTGGGTTCAATTCCAAGAATTGCAAAGAAATAAAAGGTGAGAGGTAGGTGATGATGGCATGAATAATACTAATGTGAACAATCCCCAAATTTGTTGTGGTCATCAAACAACCATGTGCAATCGTGGAACCCACAGTAGACACCAAAGAACTGTTTCTTTGCATCCTCTTTAGAGCCTGTTGTCTTGCTGTTGATCAGACACTGAAGCACTAGCTCACTGTTGCACCAGCATTCATGGGGAAGAAATAATGCTACAGTCAAACCCATTTCAATCCCTGTTGATCTCGCAGCTGCGTAACGTTCCCTACTGTGTCTCATAGCATAGAAGGGTCAGGGACCACATTCTGGACCAGGGATAAAGTCCAAACCACTGTGCCTGCGATTCAATCCACCCAATAGTCATTATTCACATCTATGTTCCTGGCATCAGCATGAACATTGTGCTGTTCAGCTCTCACTGTGCCCCAGTTTGGATAGTGATTCACATGGTCAGCCTAGACATGCAATTTTTTCTATACTAGACTCAAAGACCCCCATTCCATATTTTTTTAGCACTCTCTTTCCTCTGTCCATACCAAGTGCCATTGCTCCTGTGGCTGATTCTAATCGCCCAGGAGGCAGGGAGAGTACTCACACTCCCCTGTGCATGCTGAAAGACACAAGAAACAAAAAAAAAGAAAGCTAATTTGTTGGGCATCTCAAATTTGAGGACTACTTATCATAGCAGCTATCCCATGTCAACTCATTAGACAAACATAAATAGAAGAAAACACAGAGGATATATGCAGAATTATGATCAAATAAAATATTAAAAACCCAACCGATCAGCCAGTCAGCCAATTGTGGTGGCACACGCCTCTAATCCCACCACTTGGGAGGCTGAGTCAGGAGAACTGCTACAAGTTCAAGGGCAGCCTGGGTTACATGGTGAGACCCTATCTTGAAAACACCAAAAAAAAAAGAAAAAATCCAACAACCTTGACTTATACCCAAAAGAAGTTCAAGGAAGAATTATGTAGACAGTGCACACGTGGGTATAATTTATTTCAGTTTGTGCTTGGTTTATGTCTTCTAAATTTTCATAAAAAGAGATATTTTAGTTATACACATTCAGGCAACAACTGTGTATGCTTTGAAATTCCATTTGAATTTAATTCCACAATTTCTCTCAAGACTGTCCTGTCAGCCTGATGATGATCACTTAAAATTATTCTTTTGGTTTCCCACCTTTGCCAAGAAATAATCCAAAAAAATGTGGATGGGGACCCAGAGTCTTGGATTTATGAGCCTGCCTTTCCACTGGATAGCACAGGGCAGCAGCATTCACTGCAATTTTGATCAGGAGAGAAAACACAGCTGCTGCAGAAAGCAGCAAGGATGATGGGATGAGTGTGCTTGAAGTGAGGGTGAGTGTTAGGGAGGGGATTTGTGGCAATGTGTCTTTTAGTGTAACAATTTTTTAAACTTAAATTTAAAACTTCACCTTATATTTCTTTCTTTAAGGATTCATCATTTTTTAGCAGTATGTATTGATAGTACAAGATTACATTCATCATGGGAAGTTAGTTTACCATGTATTTCATCCACTCCTCCAGACGCAGCTGGAGGTTCAGTGGAGAACCCCAGTACCCAACAAGCTTGATCAGTCACTGCCACCAGTGCAAGAGCTCCAGGAAGACCTGGTCCCGGTTGCCCGGACTCTCACAGGCACCTTCTGCATCGCATGGCCTCTGTCTGCAGGTGGACCTCAGGGTCTATGTAGCGCCCCCTAGTGTCTGCTAGAGACTTGGACTTCAGAAAGCCTAAGCCCTCCACCCAGGCTCTGCTTTTTCCTGTATTAGTCTCGCTCTTAATAAGTGAGGAACAAGTCAAATTTCACAATTCCTAAAACGGCTCCTGGCATAGTATTTGAGAAGGCATTGCTATAGATGGGCCAGAAGTGGACATAAAACTTAGGACGAGTGTAATGTAGGAGACCAGGGAATGTGTTTTAAAAGGATAATATAAGGCTAACATGCATATTTGGGATGATGCAGTCTGTCTAGAAAATGCAACAAAAAACATTCTATGAACACCGAGAAGACTGTCTTAATGAAGAAGAGGAATTTTTAAGTTAATACTTAATTACCCACTAAATTTCACCAATATATCAAAGTGATTAATAGAGGCACTGGTGACTCATACTTACTGTATTTGTCTCCAACATGACAGTTTCTTGGAGCCAGGGATTAAAACGATGGAAGAAAAACCCTGAATTTTGATTAATTTCCAAAACAGACTTCCAGGGTACACTCACAAGGGACCAGCATGGTTACTGAGCTCAAGAAAGCCAGCTTTTCGTACTCAAGGCTCACTGTCCTGGAGACTTTTGTTCTGCAGTCATCTCCCCAGGATGGGTGGGGTTAGGAAGCTGAGTCAGCAGAATCGCTGAGCCATCCATCCTAGCCCTTCCTCCTTCTGATACAAGCTCAATTCTAGTTTCTCTTTCTGTTTCATTCATGCTACTTAGCAGTGCTGGGGTTCTTAAAACACGATTTCAGCCAATTTCTAAAATATGCAGAAGATGGTCTGCAATGTATAAATATTCTAAAAAATGAGTATTTTCAGTGGCTCAAGTTCACGAACCACTCTGCTTCTCAAGGAAAGGAAGAGGGCTATTGTTCATTTTCTTTATTTCCAATAGTTTCAACTCTAGCTAGGAATATAAGATGCATACACACCGTTAGGAATAAAACTATTAAATCAAGCATGGCTAATTGGAAATCGACAGGGTGGTGTATTAGAAAAAGCACAGATACTAACTCAGAGACCTCTAGACTCAAATCTCAGTTCACTGCTTGTGAGCTCTGCGATGTCATCAGATTCAAGTGTCAGATTCTCCCCTGAAAAAATAGCCCTATTGAGTGCACCAGAAAACTGGGTATACAGGAGAGACACTGACTCATTGGCCCTGGTCTTCCCTGGAGTCTATATGGCATCCTTAGGCTTTAAGACTCCCCACTTTGCAACCCAGTTTGTAACAAATAAGTGATAGACACAGGAGTTGGCCAACAGAGGGAGTTTATTGCAGAACTAGACTGGGCGGAAGGTTAGCTTTCCACATGGCAGAGCAGGCTGGCTGGAATTCTTTGCTTGACATACTGCATAGAAGATGAGGTGGTGGAGGGTTTGAACCTGCAGAGAAGTCACACATACGGAGGAAGTGTGCTCTCCCCAGCCACTGTCTCCAGGAAAGATGGCGGAAAGACGCTAAACTCTCCAGGCTGAAATCATGGATAGTGATTCTAAGTAACAGAACAGGACTAAGTAGCGCCCAGCCAGTGAGGATCGGCTCTCTCTTCCTTTCCAGGTGGGAAGAGGCTCAGAAGGTTACCTGGCCAGTCTCCATCCAGCAGGACAACACACAGAACAGGAATTCAAGCGTCCTGCTCAACAGGCTTCCAAGTCCTTCTTGTCCCTTAGGCGGAAATAGCAAAACCAGCGCAGCAAGTGTAGTCTTTCTCTCTACCTCCCATCTGGACCCAGCTCTGCGCTGCCATCTGCCTTCCACCGTCCTCAGGCCTTGCGCTGGAGGGACACGGTGTGCTCCCCCGAGCCACTTCTCCCTCCCATCCTCCACTCATGCTTAGAGTGGAAGGCACTACTGCATGCACCTTTCCTTCCCAGCTGACTGGTAACTCTAACTTCTCTTCTTTTCTAATCACAGCTCTCCCCTAACTCCTCCCATAGCCCTGATTTAAGAAGAATCATTCCAACTCCCATTCCTTTTTTGCTTTGCAGTAAAAAGTATTTACTGGTGGTACATCCCTGTTAGCACTCTGGGAGGCTGAGGCAGGAGGATCTCCAGTTGGATTCCAGCCTACACAACTTAATTATTTAGCAAGATACTATCTCAAAATACAAAATAAAAGGCCAGTAAGTGTAGCTCAGTATGAAGGCCCTGGGTTAAAACTCTAGTACTAAAAGAATAAACAAATTAAAGTAGTTACAATCCATATTACAGCACAGTGACTCATGCATAACAATAGCACTAAGGATGCCTAGTATCTACCAAGATCTAACAATTCACTGGACACTCCGCTTAGTATTTTCCAAGCCCTATTATTTTATTTATTCCCCGTAACACTCTACAATTTAAGGTGTACTTTGAGGCTCATGATGAATTAACTGAGCCTACAAATTGTCAAAGTCCAAGGTCACAGCCATACATCACCAACCAGACAGTGTAAGTTAAACAGCCAAGGCCTTGGAAGACCAGTTCTGGTCCTCTTCCTCTTTAAGGAGATAAGCTACATTGGGGTTCAGATGAGCTTTTGTATATTATAGAGGCTCCTGCAGGTCAGGAATGTGGTTGAACACTTGTATTATCCAGGCTCAAGTGACAAAAGTAAGGCCAATGCCAATGTGGATGATGAAAATTGAAGTACATTTCATAAAGAAATTCACCACTTAGGCCATTTCACCTTCATTATGAATATGATACAATTCTCACCTTACACAACCCCACCTGCTCTTAAACTGGTGCATAATTAATTCTATTAATGTTAGAAACCTACACCACTGCCCACATTTTGTCTCCTATTATTTTATCCACTTATTCTTCAATTCAGCTGCATACTTAGCAAGTTCAGTGTTTATCAGAATAGAAAGGGTTTTTTTTAAGTATCGTATGCCTCCTAGGAATATTAACCAAACTGAATCTATGCAAAGAAGAAAACTAATGCAGTCATTTAAATCACTATTCCATGGTTTCCACTTGCATTTATTGCCTGTCTGGTGCACCAGAATTCTTTGGGTGTAAAAAGTGCTACAGAAAAGCAACCGTGTGTCCATCATGTTGTGTATATTTCCACATATTTCACTGTCTATCAAGAAAATGAAGTAAGTCATCTTTAAAGACAGGCTCAGGGTAGCTGCAAAAAATCCTTTCTGTACAATAATTTATGTAGCTAAGGGATACGTAAATTAATCTTCATTATCAAACCCCCAGACAGCAAGAGTTAAACCTGAGCCACCACTCCCTTGGTACTAGGAAGAAAACCATCCTTATCACAGATTGTGTGTTTCCTTATGGGTCCAGGTGCACCTTGGACAGATTTTGGCAAGGAGAATGATTTCCGATCCCAGACAAACCTGCCAATTCCTTCTGCTTATTTTTGCTCCTGCCTCTTGGTGGGGGGCAATTGTGATGAGACAAATCACATTGTCTGTGATCTGGTCCCCTTCCCTTTAGTCATGATTCATCTTGACAAGGAAAGTTTAAAAGCAACAAGTAAAATATGATAAACAATACCCATTGCTGCATAGGGGAGACTGGCTAAAAGCTTTCTGTCACTATTAATAACACTGTTTAGTTTTTAGCTTCCCCTGGAATTGCATTAGCAGCGAACAGGAAAGGCGAGGAGCACAGTTACAGGAAGGATTACCTGCACGATGCTTGCCTCCAACGATGTCTTCTGATACCTGCCTTACCTTTGAAATGACCCCTGAGGCCAAACAGAGTCAGACATGGCACAAAACTGGTGGCCACTGCTGAGTCTCCTCTTCTCCCAATTCTGACCATTTTACCTAACCGGTTCCTTATTCTCATCTCTGAAAAGTTGGCTTGAGCTCCCGCCCACCTGCTATAATGGGTGGCGGAGAGGTAGCTACAGAGGGGCTTGAGCAAGGGGAGCACAGGAATGTGAATGTAGCTTTGCAAACAGAGAAGTACAAAGGAGTCCTTTGAAAAGATGCCAGAAGGTCAGGCCTGGAGTACAAGTTATACCTGGTAGGTAAGCATAAGAAAAGCAGGCAATTCAGACAATTCTGCCAGAAGGAGGGCAAACAGAATTGTGGGCATGGATCTTCATGGCTTGGAGAGAGCATGGTTTTGTCACTCACAACAATGATTTTTGGAGGTTGAAGGAAATGAACTGGAAGATGTAGAAGGGGAATGTAAGCCTCCTGTTATGGGTCAGCCACCAAGATATTAGTGCTACTAAAGGTGTAAAATCTAACACCTGGGTGACACCTAATGGGATGTTAGAAGATTCTTAATACTAATTGTATTTTGAGGCAAATTCTTATGAAAAAGTCTTGCTTTGATTTTTCAAATGTGCTTATGTGTGCTGATCTACATTGATCTACACGTCTGAGAATTATTGAACAGCTTCCAGAGAGTGGGTCTAATTGGGACTGGGTGGTGCTGGTGAAACAAACCCTGTAGTAAATTATCATCCTTTCTAATACCATCTTGAGCCTCTGTAGCATTTTTTTTCTCTCCCAAGTCGTTAAAAGCACTTCACATATATCCTTGCCTTTTTCTAATATTCCAGAGACATAATTAGGTGCACGTATTACTGTGCTTAACTTATAAATATTGACATCTGACATATTGGTTATAGAATCTGCTAAAGATAAAAGGGGACCACAACTCTTGGGAAATGACACATTATTATCAGTCATTTTGCATTCAAGCCACCATATAAATAAAAATGCTATAAGCATTTCTTGCTAATTGATTGCATACGGTGAACATTTTTACACTGACTTACACTTTTAAAATAACTTGTACCAACATAGTATATGAGTTTCCAGCTTGACAAGGAGCTATAAAAAGGGAAAGGCAGAAATATAGCACATGTCGTTATTATGTGATGAAAAGATACTTTCTCCATGTTGCTGTGGCAGAATCCTTGTCTTTCAGGGGCCTGTAAGGTGGGGTTGGTACTAGTGTACCTTGATAGAAGGTAGGTATGGACCAGGTACCAGAAAAGCTCCATCAATGGCAGAATTGCTAAGTGTGCTGGAATACATATCACAACAGCTATGGAATCTGGTGTGGGCAAAACCATTGCATCTACAGGTGACTTAGTTTAATCACAGTGTATTTGAAGTGCTTGCTCCTCTCTGTCTTTGTATATATCATATTTATTTATATTTGACATTAAATAAACAGGCAGATAATCAAAGAGAAAAAAGATAGGTGTACACATATGCAGACAAAGATAACTTTCAACAATGGATCTGGTTTGCTATCATTATAAAAATTATTAAATCAGTTTCATTTTAATCTAATGGAATCAAAAAGTAACCAGAGGGACTAATCCTTACCATCTCTTCTAAATCTTTGCTTACCGAAAAGACTACAAATGTTAAAAAAAAAAAAAGATTATGTAAAGTGGAAGTTGACACCATTGTGTTTCATGTTAAATCTTTGTCTCGATTTTATACATCTTGACTTACTGTATAATAAGGCATAAACAAATAGGATCCTCACATGTCCCCTTCCTCACATCCTGATTTGTTAAATTATGTCTAGTTTGTGTTCGATCAAAGTTTTATTCAACCGTGATTGTATGGCTCGTGTTCAGTATTTAAACTGATTCAAAAATCACTTAAACTTTTTTCTCAAAATGCCTCCATCCCAGCCATTTCTTTGTGGATTTCTTGTTGATTGCATTTCACTGTTACTGAGCGCAAGCAGCTCTTAGCCATACCCTGCCTTCATTCAGGAAATGTCTCTAGTTGGTAGAAGAACAAGGGTCATGTGCTTTCCTTCAGAAAGGCACAAGATGTGCACTTCTGTTACCTGACATCGAGACAACCACACATCCTCTCAACCAGCCTTTCTTCGTCTATTGAGAGGTCAGTAATTCTATTTTATAGAAGTTTTTCTAAAAAACACATGTGGGGCTTTCATTTCTTGGGGTCTCTCATACTGAGGATGTCTTCCCCATTCATTTTTTCTAAAGAAGTGTTTTGGTTGGGTGTGCAATATTCTTGGTTCACTTTTTCTTCTCCTAAGATAGTACCCCATTGCTTGATTGCTAGAATGCTCATGTTAACTCCTGGTGCTGAGGCTGATGTGGCATGATTAATTTCACTGCTTTTAGAAGTTAGATTTCTTTATTTGCTTCACTAGAAATTTTTCTTCCCTCACTTCTTTTCAGTCTCCTTCCTTCTTTCTTTCTCTCCTTCCTTCCTTCTTCCTCTGCTTTTTCTACACATCTAATTTTTTCCAGTTTCCAGATGTCAGGCAAACATAGTTAGATTATAGATTAATCAGTTAGCTTTGTGAAAAACATGTTAGCCTACATATGGACAGCCATCATTTATTTAGCAAATTATTTATTTAGCATCTCTTCATTAATATACATGAGCTCATCATGAAGAAATAGAAGCTGGTGCCTGGAATAAACCTGTATTCCACCCTGCATTTCTTTGTGTTAAAGACTCTGTGAGAGGTGCCATTCACAGATCCCCACATCATCATGGTTTCCTGGGCTTCATTACATAAATATTTTTGTGTATTTTTATCTTAATGTTCTTAACTTCACAAACAAATGCCACATATTACCTTTTACAATCTACCTTGTTCACTTAAAATCATAAGGCAAAAGCTCAGCCTTATCATGAGGGGTGACTCAGGGATATGGAAGTCTCTCTTCCTCTCCTTACACAGCCACTAATGTACCTTTCGGATTTCATTTACTCTTTCAGATTCTTTCTGCGGATTTCTCTAGGTCTATTGAAAGGAGTGGCTAATGCTTACATTTTTTTTCCTCTTTTAAATTTTTTGACCAATTTTACCTGCTTATATCTGGTAAGCTGAACAACTAATTTGAAGACAACAATATGCAACATAACAACCATTGTAGAATACAGGAAAAAAAAAAACACCCACTAATGTCACCATAGGGCCCATTCTCAAGATCTCATCTAATCCTAGTTATCTCCTAAACTCCTAAACACCCCGCTTCCAGATGCCATAGACGTGACTTCAGGGATTGGTGCCAACACATGAAATTTGGGAGACATACTCAAATCGCTGTCATCTTTCCACTCAGCCTTCACAGACTCCTTTCCACCCACTTTCTACCTCCTCCAAAAATCCTTTGATCATCTCTTCTTTTCTGAATGGAGTGATGTGTTTAATGAACCTCGGCATCCTGTATCCTCTGTGGAATTATCTACACATCTTGTCTTTCAAGAAGAAGAACTGGGAAGTGCAGATTTCAGCCAGGTTTCTACATCTGCCCTTGGAGAGGAGAGGGAATTCAGCCGTTATTGTTGAATGAGGAAGGAATCCTAGAAAGGGAGGCTTGGAGTTTTGTTTTACTTTGGTTTCCATTTTCATTTTACTTGTCCGCTTGGTCAGGACACATTCTAACTAGGAGCTTCACCTGGAAGGAAATAGAGTTTTCAGCACCAGAGCAATTCTTATTCAATTTAGAATTCCTCCTCGGATCCTTCTCCCAAGCTGTGGCCCTCGTCCATCTGTCCTTAGGCAGCATCATGGACACAAGTCAATGGGATGAAATTCCAGTTCCTGGAAGGATGCAGAGCGATTTCAGCATTTGGCCAATTCTTTTAGGATGATGATGATGATCATGATCATGATGATGGTGATTTGAAGAAATTTTGCTAAGGTCTTACAGCTCATCTGGATCATTTCTTTGAAAAATTTTGTGTTTGGGCTCTGCTGTTTGCTACTTTCCGTCATTTGTTTTTATTATTTTTATCACCGTTTTATACTTTGGACAATGTCAGATTGTAGCCATAAGAAGGAAATCTATTTATTTAAACCTGAAGGCAGAATTCTGAATATATATCCTTCTTTAGCAGACCTAACCATATAGGCTTTTCTTAGAACTGCGCTTATTAGATTTCTTGGAAGAAAGCAGAAAAGATTTGCTGAATTACATCTCTAACTCATGATTGGACAGCAGGCAGTCACAGAGCTTTCAAAGGTGCAGGCAGGCAGGGACCATTTAATATCCTCCCTGAGATGGCTAGGTCTGTTCTGGGTACTCCCGGCTGATATTGGAGATGACAAGTCTTTCTTATGCAGATGGAAAACCCCTGAGCATCTTAGCCATTTGCTTTTCTTTCTCAAATAATAGCAGATATTAATAGCGCACAGAGGACGCACAGATTTCACATGCATGTATGGAGCCATTCATTTCACGAGACCATTTCCTGCAAGAGTGCCCTGGTATTAAATCCCTAGATTTACAAAGGTTCAGCTCAGGCAAGTGACTTCTTGCTCTTTATGGCAACCTACAGGTGCAGTACAAGGAGACCCTGATTTTGTGAGTGTGGATCTATAATGCTTTTTGCTCCAGTCCAGACAGTAGCCATATTATCAGGAAAATAAAACCCCAGCTTTGTCCTCCCCTTGTTCCAAGCTGCCCTCTAAGAAATAAAAAATATAAATAAAAAGTAAAAGAGAAGGAGGCTTCTGTTTGTGAATTGTCGCTTAGGAAGGAGCATCCCTGAAGGTCGTTTATGCACTCTCTTCTTGTGTAATGTATGATTTTAAATCAACTGGGATTATCTAGATTTTTCAGGCCCATTCATTGTCCCTCAATATCAACATGTCAGGAAGGCTGACATTGCACAGCCCAGGTCAGTAACTTTCCCCAGCTTTCCTTGGACTGGCCGACCCCTCACCAGCTTCATTTGTGTGTGTGTGTGTGTGTGTGTGTGTGTGTGTGTGTAGTACCCGGGGCTTTTGCATTTTTGCACTGAGCTACTATATGTGTGTGTGTGTGTGTGTGTGTGTGTGTGTGTGTGTGTGTGTGTGAAATTTGGAGGCAGAGTCTCCACAAATTGCTGAGTTACCCAGGCTGGGATTGAATTTGCAGTCCTCCTGCCTCAGCCTCCTGAGGGCTGGGATTATAATTCTGTGCCACCATATGTGGCTTGGATGTGTTCCTCTGGAAAACTTCCCTGAGTGGGCCTGGGTGGTTCTCTGCTCCCTACCATCCCAGAAAAGCCCCTTCTGGTTACCACTGGTGTGGATTTAGCTCCGCACCGCAGCCCTCGCCCACCTCTCTGGCTGTTTCAGCATGTGGTTCCTGCTGCCACACTCAAGCTTTGAACCCTAGGCCCAGTGCTTGGGCCTGGCTGTACTGAGGGTGGCATCACTTTGGCATGGGGAGAAGCCAAAGCACCGGAGGCCTGGTCAGGCTGCATGGCTCCTTCCTCTCCCTACCCCTGGCCTCACCGTTTGGCTGCCTGCTCTTGGTAATGGGGATCCCAGAAACCCCCTCACCCCACAATGCAAGATCTCGGCTTGTTTGGAAAGCTGAAGCTGTGTGAGGGATTCTGAGGCCCGCAGTTCCACCAGGGGCTCCATAAGCCAATTTGTATTAACGTATTCCTGTCTTGTGTGGTAGCTTCTTACCCTTCCTAGGACAACAACGCTTTAATCAAGGGAATGAAACTCTGACAATCGATTTGCAGGCTTTCCGAGGAGATCAATGCAGATGAGGTCTCATCACTGCACAAATTCACTCTTTTGAACCATCATTACTTATGGCAGGGTGATTTGTTTGGTTTGGTTTTCTTTTGTTTCTTTGTTCACATTTTTGTTTTGCTTTGGTAGGACTAGGGATTGAACCCAGGGTCTTTGAACTGAGCTACATCCCCTGTAGTTCAGTTGCCCTAAGTTATTAAGTTGCTCAAACCTCAATGAACCTCGGGATTCTCCTGCCTCAGCCTCCCAAAGTGCTGGGATTACTAGCATGAATCACAGTGTCCAACACTATTTGACTGATCTTTGCAGGTTTCCAACCTTGTTTATTTTGTAGACCTTTCCTCCATTTACCTGCATCCCCCTGGGGTTATAATGTTCCCAGTGTGCTCTCCATGTTTTCTTAGCAGGCCGGTGCCCAGGACAGGAAGGAGCTGCTACAGCAGAGCAAAGAAGGGGACATGACATGGCTGGACACACACTGCACTAAAGTCCTTTCTGCTTTGCAGACCAGGGCCCTGATTCCCCACACGCAACATGCATGCTTGCTGTGTTCAGAAGGCCCGGGTGCCCATGGTGGGGTCACCTCTGCCAGGCCCAAGTCCCCAGCCTGCTCGCTCACAGCCTCTCCTCAAAGTGCATTGCACCCTGTCTCCACTGGGGACCTTCTCAGATGGCACCTGTGCTTGCTAAGTGCAGAGCCTGTAAGCGCTAACTGGTCCTGCAGGATGGAGTGGGGAGGACGTCCAGGTTACTGACCAGGGGCTGCTCCAAGGGCTCAAGCCCGTGCCTATCCCTACAGCAGCAGACCAGGTCTTCTCATGTCTCTGCAGCCCTCTCTTTCCCCTGTTCTTCTCTGGATCTCCTGCATGGGACCCACTCCCATAAGCCTCTGCATCAGGCCTGGTGCTGGGACTCAGCACTAAGACCCTTGTCAGGGCATCTTCATTTTGGTTTTAGTTTTATTTTCTTGAGACAAAGTCTCACTATGTAGATCAGACTGGCCTTGAACTCACAGTGATCCTGCTTCAGCCTCCTTTTGAGTGCTGGAATTATAAATGTGCGTCACCACACCCACCTTTTTTTGTTTTCAAGAATGTCGTGTTCTGTGAAAATCTAACTCATGTAGTATGGAATATAGTTTTGGGAAAAATAAACAAATGAAATGGTATGGGTTGATGTCTACCTCCATTTTTATGCCAATGAAATTCCCCATAGATATAATTGTGGATCATCACATTGACAGTGACTTCAAACACCACAGCATGGAGCACGTCCACACAGCAGCATTTAAAAACTGTGTAGTTTTTATTTCATATTAAAATGAAGGGCTCCTGGGAGATTGCCAAAGTGACTGAATGAGGGAGAGGATAATTTTGTCGACACATATTCCCGGGACAGGTGGAGAAAATAACCTTGACCTTTGGCTCCACTCCACATGGCTTGTAGAAATAAGCAGTGTGACAGATGAAGGTGTAAGAATCCCAGAGAAGATGAGAGAGAAAGCTTGAGGTAGGCAAAGAGCTCTCAGGTGAGAAACAAAGTCACTAACCAAAAAATTTACCTGTGTCAAAAGTCCTCAAAATGTGCACAGAAAAAGTGTGAGCTTTGTTGTTATATCTCAGTAAAACTTGATGAAAAAGGAAAAAAAGTAGTTACAGTTACTTACACAATATATTCCAGTGTTTCAAAATTATTCAGATTTTTTTTTAAATTGCTTAGAGAAACCAAAAATGTTGCTTTTAGGATAAATCCTCATGCGCCACCTCTGAGCCCCACCCATACCCTACCATTTCCTTTTATTACATTACTGCTTTTCTTTCTTTTTTTATCTTAAAGAGAAGAAAAAAAAAACTAACAAATGTGTCTGCCTCAAATTCATGTGTTAACTGCCCAAACATTCAATACGAGGTTTGTATACAATAAGTGCTTCATATATGCTGAATAAGTGAGTTACTAGGCATAAGTATGCACAAAATAGAATGTCATGTTTGTAAAGAAGTTAAAAGATGCAGGCAGATAGCTGTATTTGTGTAGTTTCCATCGTCTGGAAGGCTAGGGCTTAAAAAGATTGCATTTATGTAAAGTAGTCAAAGTGGGAAAAAAGATAAAGAAATATGAGCCTCAATAAATAGGAAGTAATGATTGCACCACTGGTCACAATCAACAAGATGTGGAAACAACCCATTCATTCTTTAAGTAAGTGGGTAATAAGATCATGGTTTATACATGGAACAGTGGTCAGCCTTTGAAAAGGCGGAAGTCCTGGCATTTGCAACAGTGTAGATGAATCTGGAAGATGGTATGTTATGAGAAAGAAGCCAGACACCAGAAGAAAAATTATTGCATGATCTCAGTGTTATGGTTTATAGCTTCATGTCCATCCAAACCTATGTGTGCACAGGTGGGATTTTTAGCATGTGCTTGGGATATGGGGACTACAGCTGGTTTGTTGTTAGGAGGTGGGGTCCAGACTGAAGAGGTAGCTCCCTCTCTGGCTCCTTCCTTCTCTCTCTCTCCTTCTTGGCCTCCATGAGGTGAGCAGCTTTCTTTCGCCAATCCTTTCCACCATGCTGTCTTGCTCTAGAGCCATCTCACCATCAACTGAAACTTCTACAAACCATGAGCCAAAATAAACCTCTCCCTCTTTAAGCAGTGGATGTAGGTGTTGTGTCTCAGCAATAAGACGGCACTGAACACATTCATTTCAATGTGTAAAATAAACATAGTTGAATACAAGCAGCAAGAAGAAAAATCCTGTTTACCAAGGCTGGGAGGGACAGGAATAGGCGGATGGACTAATGGTACTGTCTGGCAGGTGTATGAGATGAGCAGGTTTAAAGATGGACAGCACTGCCTACTGACAGTCTGTCAAAAGAAATTTTAGGTGCTCCTACCACATGAGCAGGAAATTTGACAATGAGATGACAGCAGTGTGTTTACTTGCTCGTCCTAATGATTTCTCTACATACATATATCCAAGAAGCGTGTGCTTTACCTTAAACATGCACAGAAATGAAATAAATCAATGTTATTGATACTTTAGTTTCTATATCTTCAGGATTGAAAATATATGCTGAAGGTTTTGGCTGTTGTTGTTTGGGGTAAAATGTAACAGCAGTGATGTCTTTTCCCATTAAAAGCCTTAACATTGTTGATATAGAAAAGCCAAGTGTGATAGTCCACAGGCCAGAGATCTCAGCACTCTGAGAGGCCAAGGCAAGAGAATGATAAGTTCAAGTCCAGCCCAGGCAACTTAGTGACTTAGGGAGACTGTATCTGAAAATAAAAAGATGACTATGTACATTACTCAGTGTGATAGCCCTGGGTTCAATTCCTATTGCCACAAAGAGAGAAAGAGAAAGAGAGAGACAGACAGACAGACAGAGAGAGAAAGAGAGAAAGAAGAAGGAATAGGAAGGAGAAGAGGAGGAGGAGGAGGGTGAGGGAGGAAAGAAAGACAGAAAAGAAAGAAAAAAAGAAAGAACATGTCAGAAAGAAAGAGGTACAGTTACACAATACATTTTTGTACCTAATAGAACATGAGAATGATTTCTATTTGTCTCTTGGGCTAAAACCCTAGAATTTTCTACGTTCTCACTCCCAAACATCAGAGATGTTTACTGGAGGCCTGCAATGTTGGAGACAATTTATCGGCTCCTGTAAATTGGCCCATTTACCTATTTGTCAGAATACTGATGGTATTTTGCCCTTTTCTGTTAGGAAGATAAACTATTTAATTCACAAAGCCACTGCTTCACCCTCAGAATAAGAATATACACTGTGCATTTCTGAAATAAATTTTCCATTTTGGAGCAGAATAAGAATGAAAACATGAACACTCAGCTCAAATCCCCATCACGTGATTTCCGGTGGGACACCCGCAGAAGATAGCATGGTGTCAGAGCTGATGTACTGAATGTCATACTCAGAGATGCCCCTGACATTAGAGGATGAAAGGCATCCAGAGGCAGGGTCCCCTAGAGGGACACAGTGCTCGCTTAGACCTGTGCTTAGGCCCTTCCTCTACCAGATGTTGTGCAGGACAATTAGTGTGAATTAGTTCACTGAACACTTATTCTAACGGTGAAAAAGTATCTTATGCAATGAATGTCTCACTTTTACAAGAAACATGACTGAGAGTCCAAGAGGTGTAAAAAAGTACTGTCCTCATTTAGCCAGCGAGTAGCAATTCCAAGCTCTAAGTGGGAATCCCTTTTCAGTTTGGTGACACCGTTGGATAGGCAAAGGAAAAAGCCATTGGAATGAACCATGGGGCCACAAATTCAGGGGATCTTGGGTCACCCAAAAAAGAAGTAAATAAAAGTCAGGGAGGAAATCCACTGTGATGTGAGCTGGGTTTGAGCAGTGCTAGAATGAGATTTCATAAGTAGCACAGCCTCTTGTGAACAGGAAGTCTCCTATGGACCCCAGACTGGGAAACTTGGATTGGGTTTCATAAGCATCAGGAAACCAGAGGTTCTTAATCCAAGGAGGTAATAAGCTGACCCAGCCAGAGCCATCAGACTCAGTTGAGTCGGCACCAATGAATTGCTTCTCTGCATAATCGTGGAGAAATAAAAGGGTTGACGCCATCAGCTAAGTGTTTCCCAGCATACGGACCATAAGCCTAATTGGAAAAGATCATCTGTGTTCCTGGTTGATGGTTCCTTTGCTAGTTTCCTGATAATAGAGTTTCACAGTGCCTTTTCCTGGAATGAGAGGTTTAATCTTTGATGGGAAGCATCCAGCAGACCTCTGACTCCCAGTTGCTACCGCCCCGCACAGGCAAGCCTGGTGGGTGCTGACTGTCCCTGCCAAGGGGAACCTCACAGGCCCTCTCGGGGTGAACTCCCGTTCCTCTTCGGGTTGGAGAAGATGAATCAGATCCCATAGAGTCCCAGCTGTCTTCTAAGAAAACTGAGGTCAGGCACCAATATATACCCCGAGAGTGAATTTTCCATTAGCCAGATGGAGCTCCAAGCTGCTGCCAGAACTCACAATCTTCGCACTGTGTCTGCTAGATGAAGAAGTAAGGATCATCAGCCCAGCCTGCATTGATACCCAGTAACTCCATCCCCCAGGAATGGCAAACTCCAGACAGCCACAGCTGGCCTCAGTCCTTGAGTCTGCCCCTCTGCTCCTCAGAGCAATTCAGAGTGGATTGGCAGAGCAGACTCCTGGCTCTGAAGTCCTGGGCCACAGTGAGGGCCCCTGGACAGGGACATCATCGCTCTGGCATTAGGGACACATGGTAGTAGCTGGGGACAGAAGCAACCTCCGAGTAGAAAGCCAGGCTGGGCACATTTGCCGGTAAGAGGGGCAGAGAAGTCAAGGAGTCTGGGATTTGCACATCCTGGGGAAGCACCAAGGAAGGACCGCATGGTGGGACAAGGATGATGTTGATATGTCATCTGATGCCAGTGAGCACCCCTTGCCTGCTGTACCCAGGGAGCCCAGGGGGGGCTAAAGGATTCTGAGCTTCCTCTCAGGATTAAAACCTCATTCTAGGAAGGAGAGCTGTCTCAGTTACTTCTCTCTCATTGCTGAGACAAGATATCCAATACCCAAAATTAAGGAAGGAAAGGTTTATTTAGCTCAAAGTTCATGGAGGTTTCAGTCCATACTCAGCTGACTCCTACATAGGGTGGCACATGGCAGAGAGTAACAGTTCATGGTGGTGGAAGACAGCTCCAAGGTAGCATAGCCTCCTGTGAACAGGAAGTCTCCAACAGGAAGAGCAAAATGGGAGGAGCCAAGTGCAAGTCTCTTTCCCTCCTTAATATTGTACGCAGGCAACCTGTCCCAGGGTGGTGTAGCACTCACATCCATAATCCCAGCACTGGACCATGAGTCAATCATAAACTCTAGAAGCCACCCCATGACTGCATGAGGCTTTGGGCGACATCCAGACACAAACCATAACAGGAGGGCTGAGTGGCAGGGTGGATCTGTTCCAGCAGCCTCTGCCTGTTCTTCCAGCCCTTTCCCTCTCTAAACTGGAGATTGAAGCCAAAGCTCTCATACTCAGCTACATCTCTAGCCTTCTTTTAATTATTGTTCTTGGCACAGGGTCTCACTAAATCACTAAGTTGCCCACACTGAGCTCCAACTAGCAATCCTCCTGCATCGGCCTCCCAGAGTGTGGGGGTTACAAGGGGGCTCCCTCCCTGCATGCTCAGCTCTCTCTAGTTTTATTTAGTTCTTCAGCTCAGCGCCCCCTATGCACAGCACGCTCATCTTCCTTCTGATCCACAGGTACTTTGCCTCGTTTTCTAACCAGCACTTTTTCCAGGTTCTGGCCTGTTTGTCTCACATCTGAAATTTCAGTCCTTTGTTCTATATTTGATTTTGACATCCTTCTGACTTTAAAAAAAGTTTCAAGAATAGAATAGTACAAAGAATTCCTAGAGACTGTTTACCCAGATTGCTCAAATGTCAGCAGTTTACCTCATTTGCTCTTTTGATTTAGCTTTCTTTTTCCCAGTCTCTCTATGTCTCTGTCTCTCTGTCTCTCTGTCTCTGACTCTCTCTCTCTGTCTGTGTCCCTCACATATGCACACCCACCTGCAAAATCTTTCTGAGCTTTTGAAAAGTTAGTTGCAGACAAGATACCCCATCCATCCCTAAAACTCATGTGAATGTGGAAATTTTCAAAAGTTATGAATTATTTCACATAAATACTGCTGGACTGTCAAAATCAGAAGTGAATAGCCTCATTCTATTATGCAATCAAGAGGACTTATTCAAATCTCACCAATGAAAGGACAGAGCCAACCCTTTGGGAGCATCTCTCTCACTTCCCTTTCATCTTCTGTTTCCTTGTTCTGACTCGGAACATTCGTATACTTGGCAGGAAGACATCTGAGCACATGCCGGCTCTTTCCAGGTGCACACATGCTGCTCGTCTTACGACTGGAGAGTCTCACCTCAGTCTCAACTTCCTTCATGGAGAGCACTGGACCCAGAGATCCCACCAACATGAAAGGAGCTGTCACCCAAACATTAGGGTCCCAGAGCAGCATCCAAACAGCCTAGTTCATGATTGCCTCCCGTTATTGCTTCACAGGTATGGCCTCGAATGGGGACACAGATCATCTGTGCATGGCACGTATCACTGCTGAAGGTCCCCACTTATGTATTTGATACTGGGACTTCTTATCTGCTTGCTCTACCCACCATCAAGTTACTAGACAAGGCGACCTCCACAACAGTGCTCCATACTACACTACCCTGAAATGAGTGGCCTTTGGTCACCTCTGCCACAGTGCCCTGGAATCACCAGCTCTCCCTCCTGCATCCTGGCCCTCTTCCTTCTCCCACTCTCTGCTGTCCCAAGCCAGGCTTGCCATTAGTCTAGGATGAGTTGTGAAATGATTGCCACCCATGTGTCTTAAATTGTTCAGTCCTGATCCGCCTGGAGTGACGTTTCCCATTTCACTGCTTGGTGACATCCACTCACTGTTCAAGCCCTAGTGCAAATGTCACTCCTTCCATGAAGTCACCCCAATGCCATGAGGGAGATTTGATTTCCCTTCTGAGTGACCCCATAACCATTTGCACAGAAACAGAAGGTAGCATGGAGCCCGTAATGCCCTGCTTCCTAGCCGGGCACATGCCATCTGAGATCCTTAAGGTTCAGTGTATTGAAATGTCTCCAACTCCTGGCAAAATAAGGGAACTAATGTCCCCTTCATGAATCCAGCCCGAAAGTCACCAAGAGTCTTATGCAGATTTTGCTTGCATTCTCCACAATAGCCAGACCAGAAAATACCTTTAGCTGCAATGGAATGAAAGCCCCCTACCAGTCCCAGCACCTAGTCCTGCTATTCAACTACTAAACAGGAAATTCCAAATTAGTCACTTTTTGGCTTAGGATTTCAAAACTGGCCCCCAAGCAACACTCCTTGCAGAACCCTATTTATTTTGAGCTAAGGTGCTAATGGATTAAATAGCACATTTGCCTTTCTGTAGGGGGCCGAATGCCTTTACCTCAAAACAACACTGCTGGGGGACACATCAGAGGGTTGAGGAGCTGCCTTGCAAAAGGAAAAGGAGAAGAAAAAGAAAAATCCAGGAGCACTGTGCATTTCAGCCTCTGGTTAAACTCTGGAACCTGGCATACCTGTGTTCTATCTCTCTCATTACACACGAGGTTAAAGTATGAGGTGTGATCGTAAAATAAAGGAACTTGTAAAATTTTTTAAAAATTACAAAAAAGGACACATTGCATAGATCTTCTTCAAAATCCTCCTTCTCACTTTGAACACACTCATCCCATGATTCTTGCCAGTTTCCACAGCAGCTCTGGAGTCCTCTTTCCTGAGTGTCATCCATTGGGCTGTCCTGACGGGCTCCACGTCCTGAATGGATTCAAAACGTTTCCCTCTCATGATCATTTTGATTTGGGAAAAGAGCCAGAAGTTGCACAGTGCTAGATCTGGTAACTAAGGTGGTTGGGGACACAGTGTCGTGTTTTTACAAGCCTGCCTTTCCATTGGTTTGCACTTGGCAGCGGTGTTTGCCATAATTTTAATCACAATTCATAAAGACTCATAAAAGAGGACTTCAGCGCTGCTTCAGAAAGTGGTAAGAATGATGGGATGAGTGAGTTCAAAGCAAAGGGAAGGATTTTGAGAGGGTGTCCGTGGTCCTCTGTCTTCTACTGCAATAAACTTTTTAAAATTTAAATATTCACTGTACATGTAATCACCTTGTATATAATAAAAAGCAATCAAAAGGATACAGAGAATCACGTGTAGCCTGTGCCCTGAGTCCTGTTCCCATCTTTGTCAATGTTTGCAAAGTATAAGGAAGGCTTATCTTCCCATTCTTCCAGGGACTGTCAGGCGGGGCAGCCAATGGACTGCTTGCAGGACGTTCATGTATGTCAGGGTAAATACATTGGCACATATGTGCACGGTGGGGGTTAAGGATAGGAGTGATAGCAAAGCTGGGTTCATGAATGACTACATTTACAAAATAGTCAAACTCAGGTGTGGTGGCACAGGCCTATGATCCCAGCACCCTGGGAGGCTGGGACAGGAAGGCTGCAAGTTAGACCCCATTCTGGGCAATTTAGCTACTTAGTGTGTCCCTGTCTAAAAATAAAATGATAAAGGACTAGGGGTGTAGCTCAGTGCAAAGGTCTTGAGTTCAATGCCCAGTACTACCCCACCCCTCAAAAAAATCCACAGGTGGAGCCCTGTCTGCTATTACTGGAAGCACTCAACCAACCTGTTCAGAGCTCCCCCTGCAGGTGTAGCTGGGAATTGGACTTCTTGCCCTTCCCTTGATCAGAGGGTTGGGAATAGTCTCAGGTTCCTAGAGCTGAGGGTCTTTTTCCTTGTCATGGGGCACAGCATTGAACTCAGCAGGTACCGTTTCCATCTGTTAGGATGTGAGAGTCCAGTGGGTCTGGAGTTATGCATGGACGGGAACAGGCAGTGGTGAGATAACGAAGCTGAATGTAAAGAGCAGGTAACCTGACTTCATCTTTATTACCCTCTTTTTTAGAAAAAGATCATTATTGAACAAAAATATCCATAACTTTGGGTGATATCTGAGTCTCAGCGTCACATCTGGGACTCAGTTCAACACCTAAATATATTTTGATAACTGAAAAGTATTTCATCCCTTGCCTGGTCTGTTGTAGCCCACGGAAACTGCATACCAGTACTCCTAATCCCATCAGTCCGGCTGCAGGAGGGTCAGGGGTCAGCAACCGCCCCCGACATGCTGCACAGTGGAATCCAAACGAGGCCTTCCCTAGGAAGCAGCTGCCGGCTGACAATTTGGGGTCTAATCTGTCCTCCTGAGATCCTGGGGGTCTGCTTCAGAATCCGCTCCCCTCTCCCAGCTCAAGCAATAGCTGGGACCTAGCATCGGTGGTTTATTTTCCAATGAGATGTGTGGGGTCCGTGCAGTATCCCCCCAACGTGAATGCCACCACTATGTGCTGCAAACAAGAACTTTTAAACATTTGAACATTTTTAAAAATAGACTAGCTAGCTTGCAAAAGAATAAAGCAAAAATGCAAAACGCGGTTTGAAAGAAACAAATTTTTTTCAAGGAAGGAACAATCTTGTATTTATTGAAGGGAGAGATGAATTTATACATGGCTTATTGACAAAGTACCTATGAAGTAATAACGGGGTTTGTTTTGGAACTGCCTAGAAAGTGGCCCGGGGTCACACAGGTAGGCTAAGAAGTGCTATGACCAGCACAAAGCAGGTTGCTGGCCTTGTGGAGATGTAAGAAGCAGGGTGTGTGTAAATGCATCCAGATTTGCTACACCGGAAGCAAGGAGTCCCCTAACCACATGCCCGTGTGGAGCACTGGGGAGGATGCATCGGGGATTTTATGTCTCTCTGCCATGGCCTCTGAAGTCAGACGTATCTATCCAGAATCTTCAGAAGACTAAAAATGCACATAATAAGTGGAGATCATTGCACAGCTCTGTGTGAATCGTGGTGTTCCTGGGAAGGCACGAGCAGCACACGTATGCATGCATATGTGTACACACGCTCTTGCCCAGAAGCTGGGGTCCCAGGGAGGGGGATGCCCACCCTCCATGGCCAATGGGGGCAGCAAAGGACAAAGACGCTCCCTGGACCCCAAACAAGCCTGCATGGTTAGAAGAGCAGGAGAACTGTGAGACTGCAAGTGATTCTTTTGTATGAAACAATATTCGTAGTAAAAATGCACACAATCATTTTAAAATAAATGTCCTTGTTTTGTTCTGCACATTTTCCTTTGCAACCCAGCCTGCTCTCGCTTCCTCTGTGGGCTCAGTTTTTGCTCTGTCTTATCCCTCTCTCCACAGAGATGGAAGAGTTGCAAACATTAAGGAAAAGAAGCCTAGGCCTAGTCAGGTGTGGGGGCGCATGTCTGTCATCCCAGCAATCAGGAGGCTGAGGCAGGAGGACGATTGCAAGTCTGTGATCAGCCTGAACTATATAATAAGCCTCTGCTTCCAATGAACAAAAAACAAAAAAGAGGGAGCCCAGGCCTAAGAATTGCATGGATATGTGGATGCTGACTTCTGCTAATACATCCCAGGGGATGGTGTTTCTCACTGTTTATATGATCCGTACTTTTACAAAGTATTTATTTAAAATGGACATTATTGCTTTTGCTTCAGGTGACATGAAAATAAGGGGCCCATTGTTGCTTAGAGGAAGCCAAGATTTATGTTATTCATAAAAGAGAATTTTTTGAATATTAAAAATAACCAAAGATCGATATCATCTCGCAGGATTGCACTATAAACTTTCCAAGTCATTCTTGGTGAAATAATTTCAGATCTCTCTTAGATCACTGAACGTAATGTGTGATCACGGAATTTGCCCAGGACTGGGAATGTGTTGCAATGAAGGATACTATTTGAGCAATTGGCAAACTTTGATGCTAGATCATGAATGACAGAGTAGTTTTGCATTGATGTTAAATGTCCTGATTTGGATAATTACATAGTGATTATATAGGAGAATGTTCTCATTCTCAGGAAAAGATAATGAGAAATGTTGTCTTCAATGTATGAGCAAATTGTTCAAGAGAAAAATATACTATAAATGCTCACACATGCACAAACACACAGAGTGGATAGTTAAGGGTACAGATGTGCAAAATGTAAACAGCTGGTACATCTGAGTAAGCATTATGAAGTCTTTATACTTTTCTTGCAATTCTTTTGTAAATTGAACAGATATCCAAATAAAAGCCAAATTTTTCAAAAAGTATAAAAAAGAACATTCTATTATTTCGACTTGTTACGTTGAGAATGTTCCTTTTTTTAAAGATATTTTCTTTCTTTTTCAATCCCATGTGAAACTTTAAACAATGCATAGTGAAAGATGTGTGAATGTGTTTTTATGCATGGGGGTATGAATTTTTCCTGGACTAAAAATTGCATTGAAAGGAACTTCAATAAAATAATTAGAAAACAGAAACAAAATACCAAAATATTGTGCTAACAGTATGGTGTGATTTTTACTTTTGCTTGGATCCTGGGCTTAGGGTCCTCTGTTACAAAGGCAGGACTCATGCTTCTTTCCTGAGTACTGGTCTGCAGGTATTTCTCTAAGTAATCCAGCCCAACTCAAAGCCAAATGAACCATCAGCAGTCCTTCCCACAGGAAGAAGAAATATTGCTTTGTTTTTCATTATTATAATCTCTAATAAAATGATACATTCCTGATTTAAGAAAGGTTTATTCCACAGAAAACATCCCACCCTGGTATTTCTGTAGGAAAAACTGGGGGTTGGGGGTCGGGATTTGCCACAGTGAAATGACAACACCCTGATTCCAGATGCAGAATGGGTGTCTTGACCTTGAAGGGCATGGATGAACCCCTGGGAAAGAAGCGGCTGAGACCCCAGGTTGGAAGGAGCCGTCCTAGGCACAGATCTGCTCTTTGGCACGTCACAGAGGTAAGGAACCTCCAGCCCATTCCTGGCTCAGCTTCAGGCTTTATGCAAACTGTGATGGTCGATTCTTTGATTTCCTTGCGTGGCTGGTTGCTTCAGTGTTTGACTTTGTACCATGAAAGCCAGGGGTGACTGTGGTGGAGTGGGCCGCCCAGAACATGGGGATGAGGCTGGGATTTCTTTCCTGTTTTTTTCTCATTTTCTCCTCCCTTTCTCTCTCTCTCTCTCTCTCTCTCTCTCTCTCTCTCTCTTTAAAAAAAAAAAAAAATCCACCTTCCCTGCTCAGATTCCAAACCATTTCAAAGTTCAGCGAGGCCTCTCCTCCTTGCACATCAGGCTACTTCAAAGCCAGGCCATCCTAAGTGAGGAAGAAAGTTTGTTCAGGTGGCTTGCATCAGACAAGCCCTCGGGAAGGCAAAGGGAGCCCAGACAGTGGCCCAGTGTCTCAGCCACCCCTCCTTCCCAGAGGGGCTCAACAAAACCCAGAAAAACAGGCTCCTGGTCTCCCTGTCTTAGCCAGAAACAGGGGTGACACAGTGCTGCCCTCTCATTAGAGCCCTGGTCTCAAGGTTAGGATCAGACTCTTAGGGTAAGGAGCTGTCAATTAGAGATAGCTCCAGCCGCAGTCTGCAGAGGGGGCTTATCGCCTAGCAACTCTCGCTTTCAGGGCGCAGCCCTGGGCTCTGCCCGCAGCTGAGAGCCATCTTGCAGACAGTGAAATAACCTTTTCAATCGGAGCACTCGCACAAAGCATTCGGGTCCTTGCCGGAGCCCTGGTGACATTTGACTAGAAATGGGGTGGGATCTGGAAAGAATTATGAGTTTCTTGTTTTGCAGATGTTTCCATTGGAGGATTTAATGGAAGGATCTAGTCAAATAATCGGAAAATCTAAATTCAGGCCGAGGCTGGAAGAAACCTCCTTCTCTCACATAGAAGAGTGCAGTGCTAGTATAGAAGCTGACATATTCGCCCTCACATTGCTTATTTTATGCTGAGGGGGAATTTGGCAACAGTTGGAAGGGGAGGGAATGTGGTTACCACGGGAACTCTGCCTCTTCCTTTATCTGCCGTGGCAGGGCATATAGAAAGCCGACAAGCATAAATCCTATTAAGAAAAGCACGGGGTTATGCACTACTGATTAGAGCACATCACAGAATTTACTACTAGACTATATATTCGGTACACACACACACACACACACACACACACACACACACACCACGTACATTCCTGAGAGTTGTCTATTCATTAGATTTAGGAATCGTGTTGTTGATTTTTCTAACCCCAAACAGAATGAGATGACAAAATGTGGGGCGGGGAACAAGAAAGCCTTTGATATTGCGCTGGCATCTACAATAACAAAGGGATACCGGGAGAAATGTTGTAAAAATAGTAAATGCAAAATACCCGCCATGCTGCAGGGTGTAAATGAGGCACTTTTTTTTGGAATTAAAAATTTGGTTTGATAAAGCTCTTTTGTAGGTCAACAGCCTCCTTTGCCTTTCAGCAGGGACCCTGAACTCCAGGGCCATTTTTCTAGAAATCTAGAAGTTCCTCTCTCTCTCTCGCCTCCACTGACCAGCTCTGCTGGTGCAGAGAAATGGGGGCACCATTTATAACATATACTACTGAGTTTCACACCCACATCTACACACACGCTGCACTTTATCAATGAAGCAATTACCCTTTTGGTTTCTTTGCTTTTATATTTAAGTCATGCATATTGGGACCAGCCATCAGACAACCAAAAAACAAATAAAATGTACATCAGGCTAATTGATAGTTGAGTCAGAGAACAGAAACAAATTTTGGAGAAAGCCAGTCTTAAAGTAAAAAGGATGCAAAAAAAAAAAAAAAGCCTCCCTGCTGGTTGCTATGTATTTAAGGGCCAAGGAGGTTAATTCTTTATTATCCAGCAAGGTAAGTAAGATTCTCCTCCCTCTAACTTGCACAGCTTTTGCAGCGGATTTATTTGCACCCTCCCAAAATCTCAGCACGCAGATGGATAGCTCGTTAAGCCCAGAAGCTCTTGTTTCCCTGTTACCGCTTGTCAACACTGCCACAAACAGGAGCGTGTTTTTGAAAGAGAAGAAAGCTCGTACAGCCTTGAACAAATCTGTGTGTGTGTATGTGTGTGTGTGTGTATTAATGGAGCTATATACAGTTCTGTTTTGGCTTCTATTTTTTTAAAAAAATCAATATTCCAATTTATTAAAAAAACCCTCTGCAAATATATTACAAAATATCCAATACTGTAAGATCAAGTTACATATAATTTGCAGAAATTATAATTTTCTCATTAGTGGAGATAAAATAGATGCAGATTTATAAATCATTTTCACAAGACAGACACACTTTTTTTCCTTGGGGAGAATACAAATATTTAAATCAAACGCATTATAAAGGTAAGGAATTTTTTTTTTAGAAATGTCTTTAATCATAAGTTCTATCTAGCATAGAGACCATTCCTGCATTTGGAGCATGCTGGTTGGAATTGAATCTGAATATAGCAGCAAGAAATTGACTTTTTTTTTGAAGAAAAAAAAAAGGAACATCAGTAGCAATCAAAATTCACTTTATTAAGCAGCAGATTAATGTCGCCAGGATTCTCATGTGGACTGTCACGCTGGTTCCCTAGGAGATGACGGAATTTAACTGCTTCAGTGCTGTAGGAATTGGATAATTCTGGGAACAGCTTCTTGAAGCACATAGGTTGGACCATGCCTCATAAATCTGTGGCCCACAGCCCCAACCTCAGAAGATCCCTGGTCTGTAGAAAGGTCCCAAACCAGGACCACCTCTTGTTGCTAATTTGTCTCATCTTATATTTTGGAGAACATCTTGCCTTATTTAGTTTTTATTTTTCTATTGTGTACCCACAAACTGCATCCTTAGTTAACCTGGTCAGCTCTTGGTGGTGGTTTACTGTCTAATTTTATTGAAGAAATGGGAATCTCCTGACTTCTGTTAGATCTGGGTCCAAGAAATGTCATGTTTAATTTTCACATATACTGTTTTTATTTAAATGATGTGTTGAAATAGTCAGAATTGCTCTCTATACATAGAGCCTTTGGTCTGTCTGTCATGATCCTAATAAAGTATTTCTTGAGGCAGTCAGTATACTGCTCTCCAGTAAATATGTGTCCAAGGAGACACAGCTGTGGCATAGTATGGCTTGGATGCAGGAGCCCAGAGACTGGGGTGCCTCCCCGTTATGGCTACTGAGCAACATTTAGAAAGTCACAGCTCCCTTAAGCCTCAATTTCTACCTCTATGTGTGTGGAACGGGGGAGAATTGAAATATCTGAAAGAGATTACACACTGTAAACTTCACACAAATATCAATCATTATTTTATGCATTTATATCATACTTCTAAGACATTAAAAATTGGATCTCAATATTATTGATCGATGGAATGGTCCATATTCAAAAACCACAAAAATATGCAGTCATTATTTGGTTTTACCGTTTATGTCTGTCTACCCTAAATTCCACCCCCCCAGTAATGAAAGAAACATCTCTTTATTTCAACACTTTTATTTTATGTGTACCTGCTGGGAATGTATGAAGTTCACATCCATTTTAGGGAGTAGGTGCATATACATAACTTACCTTGATCATTTCTTATTCCGCTCCCCACTCCTCCACCTCTCTCCCTGTCTAGAGCCCCTTTCCCCATTTTCATTATTACTGTTATTATTACTATTTTTAGCCACAGTTATGACATATAATGCTCACATTCACTGTGGGTGTTTGGTACATGTAGCTGAATCCTCTTAATTTTTTTTACTCCCTTTCTCACCAGTTCATCTCTCACATCCCCTTTTATTTGCAAAAGATCTGTGTCCCCGCTTCCTTCTCTCCTGCTTGAATGTTTTATTTATACAGCTCCTAACTTGATCAATCCACGTCACAATGTGACTACACTTAGTTGAGATAATTTTGTCATTTTGCAAATTTATGTTCTATGCCCCCATAGAGTTCCCTTATCCGAAGAAGAGGCTTAAGATCCTCCACAGAACAACACCTTATTTTATAAAAGCACATGTTTTTCATATTTTCCCACTTATACTGCACACTCACCCTCTTTTCCTTTCAGCATTATCCTTGCAGTTTGGCTATTTGAGACACTGTTAGAAAACTTTCCTTCATCTTGGTAAGATACCCCAAATCTAAAAAGCTATTTTTATAGTTAGATACCAGATAAACAATGATGAAACAGGAGAATACAGCAAAGAAAAGTGTGTCCCCCAAAATAGGAGATAAGAAGAACACTTCTTACCTGTGAGATTCATCTTAAATATATCTGAACTAAATGTTGTTCCGCTTCCTAATTCCTAATTATAAGAGGGAATTATGCTCTGAAATCTTTCTACTCAAAGCAACAGGAAAATAAAGCTAATGGTTAGTGCTTATATTGTTTGATCAGTTTTGCATGCATATATCCGGTAATCTGAGCAGCTACTTTGAATATAATAATATGGAATGTAATAATCATTGTTAATTTCCTATTATCTTGTTTTGAAGTTCTGTATCATTTTTATTTTTTTATTCTCTTTAAAATTAAAAAAAATATATAGAAAGAAGAATAAAGTTACTGTTCTTCCTTGGGAGGTGTATAAAGACCATGACTTTTATTTGATATCTTATTCCTTTGCATGGTTCTACTGGGAATAGCTTCTTGTTGAGATATGCATGTACTACACACAGCTAGGCACACACACATACATGTTCACGGACACACACAAGATGGTAAAAGCCAGTACCCTGGCTGAGTTCTAGAATAACACAAGTTTCTTGAAAGTTAGGAGCAGTTACCCAAACCTGATTCTAGATCATCAGAAACATAAAAATGTACATACTTCAACAAAGGGACACCATCTTCTACTTCTCCCTTTCTCTCTGTGATGCAAAGACAAGTGCTCATTGAGTAAGACCACAACTCGTGCTACGTCCATGCAATAGCATCTCATCCGTCAGTGCCATGTTGAGAGGGAGTTAACGAGCTGATCCTTTTGTTTATCCAGAACCCCAGCAGATGAAAGGAAAAGACCACTGATTATATGTTACCCATGCTTTGAACTTATTAATGCATTAGCAATTTCAGAGATTTATTTATGAAAATCGCTCCTAGTTTTGCATTCATTGTGTGTGAGGGGGCTGGAGATTCGGGGGGCCTGCAGGACCCTGGGGCCCACTGCTAAACAACAGCCCATCCCCAGCACCACAGAGGCACAGAAGGCAGAATGAATGGCCTCATCTACAAATCAGCTATTTGATATGCAGATCGGAGCTCAGGCCTCCTCAATAAGACAGCCTGCTCTGCAGCAGGTGCACCAAAGAAGTGCGGGGCCCTCCCTCAGCTCAGAAGCTCGGCTGCCTGACTCTTTCTCTCTGGCCTGCAGCAATTTCTAAAGCTCTGTTATCTTCTTTTTTTTTTTTAAAACAGGGTCAGCGTTCACCTCTGCTCCTTTTTCAGAGGCCTGGCCTTAAGTACAAACATGCATCAAGATTTCGATGCCACATTCGTCTGCAAGCAGACTCTGTTTAATAGATAATAGAACCAAACAAAAATATTGGAGGGCAAGCCACAATACTGCTGCATAGACTCCCACACCCCACCACCCCACCAGCAGTGTCTCCTTGAAAATAATTACTGACACTTCAAACAAAAGCAGAGCGTGGCTTTTCATGTGCATTGCAAGTAGTGATCTAACCCAAAGATAAAACAAATATGTTCACCCTGTTCTTCTTTATAGATAGCAGTGTCTGTGGTCACAAGTGCATTCAGCCTGGCAATGGATGGCTTGGAGCAGGAGTTTGGCTCACAGGGACATAGAGTGAAGGTGTTCTCAACCATCACATAAAAGACTAAACAATTCATCCCATGCTCCACCTACTCCCTGGACGCTGTGCTGGTGGAGAGAGCCTTCCCGTGATTTCTACAGCCATAAAGTGCAATGTCGTATAATTTATACTGTCTGTGGTTGCAGGTTATGTCCTGAAACTCATAAACTATTACAATTTTATGGCTTTGCTGCAGCTATTAACTAAGCTAAAGAGTTATTCATTTGAAATCTGGAATCAGTCTGATGCCCCAGCTTAAATGTATCAAGCTCCCTCTAAAATAAAATAGGTGAAAATTTTAAAGATAACAGATGACACACAGTAGGGCTGGGGGTGGGAAAGGAGTGAGTGTAGGAAGCAACTGTGGAGGAGAAGTTTGTTAATGCTGGGGAGGAGTAGTAAAATTTCTACTCCGAACTTGCCTGGACTTCTCCAGAGCGTGGAGTGTTCTTGACCTGGAACTTAATCACAGTCATTACTTGGGATGGGTCCATGTGCATGTTGGGAGTTACATAAAGAGATTATATGTTCTTTGATCTATTTCTGGGTATGCATTAAGAAAGAGCAGGAGATAAACACAGACAAGAGAGACAGAAGAGGAGCTATGACATAATGAGTTTGTCTTTTGTGCCAAAATTTGCCCTGCTGTATCATGGCAGATCAACCCTTTCCTTTTTCAATTGCTTATGTGATTCTGTGTTCAGGGTTTCTGCTTTTGTTTTGTTTTGTTTTGTTTTGTTTTTAAAATTAAAATTACAAATGTGAATGAAACATGCTTATGCTGCTGATACCTGGGTGTGGTAACAACGTGTTCTGCTCAATCCACGGACATGGGATCTATTTTTAAATCTTCATGAGCTTTGAAGAAATCCACGCCACTGATCAAAGCTTCTGTTTGGCGTTTAGCTAAGTAAAACAAAAACACAGCTCTCCTCAGGGTGATGAGTAGAGATAGGTGACATGGGAATCTTACTAGCCACCAACCCACAGAACTTGAGACCACATGAACTGTTTTCCAGTGCAGACCACTACTGTGTTGTAAATTGGGTATCTTCACCCTTTCTCTCATTCCGGCATCAAAGCCCTCATTTTCGCTAAGGTTGTCTTTAGAGACAGGGCCTCTAAGGAACTAGTTAAAATGAAATAAGGTCAAAAAGGTGTGGCCACGACCCAAAAAAACTGTCCTTTAAGAAGGCACACTAGAAAGTCTGTCTCTACTTCTGTCCCTGCTGGACAAGGAAAGCCACGAGGAGAAAACCAATGAGATGAATGCATGTTCCTATGTTCAGCAAGCCAGAAAAGAACCTGGAAGCCAGAAGAACAACGGCCCAGACCAAAGGGACCTGAGCCCTAAGCCACTTTCTTGGAACATTTTTCAAATCCTTTTTTGCAGAATCCCACAGTGGCTCACTGTGCACCACATGTATATGCTTGCTGTTTACTTATTTGATTACCAGGGATACTCAAGTGGAAATAAAGGAAAAGGTGCGTCAAATTTACAAACGTATCGTGTTACAAACATACAGCATTTTGTGCACTGCTCAACTAGAATAAGTGAGGTAAGGGGCTTATGTTTAAAGCTAAACCAGCCAACTCCCTCCAGATAAGTGTCACCCAGCAACCCTGTATCTCCACCCCAAGCTATGCTGATCAGCCAGACACATTTCTCTTCCCTCATTTACACAGGAGGATGGAAAAAATCTTTCTGTCCTTTTTCTAAACTCAAATTATTTATTCCCATGTTTTCAAATCTGGCACAGTCCCAAGCACATTTTACTTTTTGGCCAGAAATTTTCTCTCTAAGCTCATGTGCCTTTCTGTATTTTAAGTAAATTTTTACCCATATGTTCCACATTTCTGGCCTCTTCGTTCATCTTTATGTTGTTCTATATGTCATCCGATCACTTTTCTTTTAGGTGTGTGTTACGCTGTCTGCTTATTTGGGGGAGGGTTGACATATGGAGCTTTGTATACTTATTTTTTTGCAGTTTTCTTTCAAAAACAGAAAGCCTTATTTAGGCATTGTGGAAAATATAAAGGGTAATTGAAATGGTGAATGTTTAAATTAAAAAAGTTATTATAGTAAAAGATGCATTGCCATGACTACTTCTCAAAATCCTATCACATTATTCGTGCCACTTTCTGAGGCAGTTCTGCAAGTCTTCTTTCCTGAGTGTCTTTATGAGGTGTAATAAAATTGTGCTGAATGCTGCTCCCATGTGCCAGCCAATAGCAAAGCAAACTCTTAAAAACATGATTCTGTGTCCTTATCCACCTTATTCACCAGATCTGACACCATGAGACTTCTGACTCTTCCCCAAAGTGGAAGTGACCACGAAGGTGAAACATTTTTAATCCATTCAGAACATCAAAGCAACCAGGACAGTGGAAGTAAAGACAGTCAGAAAGAAGATTGCAGAATGGCTGCAGAAAATGGCAGAAACAGTGGGATAAGTGTATTCAAAGCATGGGGAGGATTTTAAGAGAGATTAATGGCTATGTATTTGTTACTGTAGTAAATCCTTTAAAAATTTAAATCCAGTACTTCTCAAACATGCCTGGTAGCTCTGTACTAATGGATTTAAGCAGTTATTCTACCCTACCCTCAGTGGAAAAACAGGGATAGTGGACTTATGTCCGGCCCAGGACTGGGTGGTTGGTATGTGGTACCAGGGCAATCTTTCTGAAGACTCAGTAGAGAGGTTGCTTCTTTAATCTTAACTGGACCCACAGAAAAGTGAAGATGTCTAAGGCACAAACTACTCACAGAGGCTGTAATTGAAACCACTCAGCTACCCAAAGCCCAAGTTCTTTCCATTTTGTCTCACCGCCTGGTATAGCATCTGATTTGGAAGTAAACAACACCTCCATGACCATCTGTCTACTATCTGTAATACTGGGTTTAAATTAATAGAGTCTAGCTAAAACGTGTCAAACTCTTGCTCATGGAAGATCTTAGCTCCACTCTGGAGAGTCATCCTTGTGGATACACCTGTTGGATAGGCAGATGGAGAGGCCTGAGACTTGCCCATCTTTGATGTCTGAATCAAGGGACACTGGAGTTCTGGCGACCTGACGGAATTTCAGGAAACAAGGTATGGAAATTCAGCCCTTTCTTGTCTTAGAATTTTGCTACCTATAAAAATAAATAAATAAATAAAGCAATCTGGACTCATCCACACGGTCATTGTTAAAGAGATATTCAAATTGTCTCTACAGCAACTGGGACAGAAACTATCAATCTGATACTTCATTCTTGACTCAATTCTCACAAACGAATGGGCTGTGTGTTTTTTTACTTTCATGTCCTCAGCTGATCTGGAGGAATAATTATTATTTCCTTGCAATGAAGGACTCAGCTAATACACAGTAAAGTGCTGTCAATGGTTTCAAATAAAATGGACACAAGGATGGAACTACAGAAGCTGTCTTAGAATTTTTAATAGCCCCTAGACTTACAATGATATAAGTAAAAGCTCTCAAAAGACATAATAAATTCAAATTCCATGAATTTTTGGAAGTAGAAAATTTCCTGAGTTCTCTAAGTCCTCCCAGGGTCATAGCTCTTACCCTGAGTAAACTTTGCTCTCCAGAGCCTTCCTGAAAAGCTGCTTAATATCATTGCAGAAGAAGAAAGAGGAACCTCACCACCACCATCTCACAGATTAGAGCAAAGTACAAGCAACTGGAGAGATTTACAGTTTCACTCCTGCAGCATCCAGAGGTGCATGAACAATATCATGCACACTCACGGTACACTGGAGTGAAGTACAATTTCACTTAAAAGTTGCATGACTATAACTGGAAAATAACAGAAACTTTCTGGAAATTATAATTATGCCACAGTAGTTATGAAGTTAGGATTAATACAATCGTAGTAAATATTGGGTTTAAATCAGGAGAAAGAGTATGCTGAATACCATATACATTATGTTGGGGGAACAGTTCCTGCTATGCTTGGACCACACCAGTACTGATCTAGCTGTGCTAAAGCTGTGGTTTTGAAATGCATGTTCATACCCAGGAATCCACGGAAGAGCTGTGTTTAGACTCAAATTCAGGCTGTTCTGGATGGCTCCTCCAGCATCATCAGATTGGATTGCCACCTATGCTTCTCCAGGAAATAGAACTGGAATCCACATGGGGTCTTCCGTCATCACTGGGAATCATGACCCAGTACCTAAGTTTATACTGTGACTGAGGATTCCAAGTTGTCTGTGCCATGCTTCAAATATGAAATTGATTTGTGTAGGTTGGTTTCTATAAGGGTGACATTCAGTGAAAAACTAGATTGCGTGTTCTTTGATTTACTCAAGAAGCAGCTTCCAACTTGCACTTTTAATCACTGTTTTGAATACTTAAAATTTAGATAAAACTAATTACATTGGATTTTTGGGGGGGTGGGGAGTGGGGTTTCCTGTACTGGAAATTGAACTCATGACCTTGTGCTTGTCAGGCAGGTGCTGCACCGCTGAGCTAAATTCCCAGCCCCAATTACATTGGATTTTATTCATTTGATTTGCACTCTTAATATAAAGCGAACTGAAAACAATCACTGTTATCTATATGTGCAGTATATGATAAGTCAGTAGGAAATGCTGAGAGATATAAATCCATTCCTTCAAAATTAGATCTCAGTTGATTTCTAATGAAGGGTTTGCTCTTATAAGAAATTTCCGCAACCAATCTTTTCTTGCAGAAATCAATTTTTTTCTTGTTTCTTTTTAAAAAGCCAATTTCTTAGCCTTCTGGCACCTTTTATATCTTCTACCTCAAGGACTGACCAATGTTAATTATGTCACGGATGTGTGCTGTGGAATTTGCACTTCAGTGAAGAAAGACTATTTGTCACTGCAGAAGGTGGCAAGAGTTGGCAGAAAAGGAGTTAATTCAAGGGAACGGGCTCCATTCAAAGCAAGAACACATGATTAGTACGCTTCAGTGATAGAAATTCTCGGGGACAGATACAAACATCGCACTCCACATCTTGTTGCTGTCAGAAAAGCGAAACAGCAAACAGAAATTCAAGTGTGGCTAAGAGCCCAAAAGAAGCCACATAACAACACCAAGAAGAGAGGGTCAGCTGCCAGAGAGAGCCTTGAGGATTTTAAGAGAACAAGCTTCTGCCGGTCTCGATGATTCATAGCAGCTCTACCCACAGGATCCTTTGGAGGACCCAAGTATCCTTGCCTTTTGGTCATTGAACATTGACTGGTTAGAAGCTCAGGAACATCTGACACTAATGTCAGATGTTCCCCATGCTGGGCCTATCTGGAAGTAAAATGAAATCTCATTTCTAGGAGGCAAAAAAGGCTTAGATTTGCAATCCTATCCCAAACTGTGAGACCCCTACCTTCTCAGACCATCTGCCAAAAGTCTCAAGGACCATGACAAATCACACTAGGGAACATATGGCCTCTCCGGTCCCGTCTTCAGGTTGGTGACTCCTCCTCTCCACCTCTCCCTGCCTGATGCTGGCCATGAGTCTGACTAGTGGTAAATCTCTGTTTCATCTGCCCCTTACTGGAATTGTGGGGCAGTTCTCTATCACAGGGTTTAAAGAGAGGGATGTGTTCCAAGGGGCTGACATCAAGGAGATGCAAAAATACCGACAGATTCTTTTCTCCCAGTTGACAGCTATCCCCAAAGGTAGCTTAAACTCCTACAGAAAGGGAGAATTATAGTTATTTCTCTGCTGCCCACCTCCCTGCTGGGAAGGAACCTTCGTAACACAGCATTTGCTGTTTTGCATGGTCTAACTTGAAGGCCTCCAGCTTTCCAGCATGTCAGCCAACTGCAGCACACCTAAAATTCCAGGCAACTTCAGCTGACCTCCTCTTGCCTTGGCCTTATCTGAGTCCTATTGTGGAGTCCTAAAGGGCTTGGGCAGTGGGTTTACAGGGAAAATGTTTTGTCTTAATTCTCTAATAATGTCATGGTCTTTCCTTCCTTCCTTCCTCCTTCCCTCCCTCCCTTCCTTCATTCCTTCTCTCCTTCCTGTCCTCCCTCCTTCCTTCCCTCACTCTCTCTCTTCCTGTAACCTGCTGAGTCTCCCAGTAACCAGAGCCTGTCTCAGGCCAGCAGCAGCTGCCATCACATATCAGTGTACAATGGGGCCACACTGTGCAGTAGTGGGACCAGACCAGCAAGCTTGTCACCTTTGATTATTCACCCTATCCCAGTGCTAAAGAAACAAGATGTGAAGAGTGGCCTCTCAAAACGTTTGATCTAACCTGCAAAATCACTGCCACTCGAACCCTTCCCTGCTGGGAATCCGTGTCTGGTGCACAGAGACGTTTTCAATGGAATGTCATTTTCAATCAATGGCCTCAGCATTTCAGACTCCACAGGACAACCATCTTTTATGAAGAGTAGACAGAGAATGAGCAGAAGGAACGTCACAGAATTCTCCTTTGGCAGTGCGCTGGTGTTACAGCATTGCACTAGGCAGCAGGGAATCCAGTCTTTAAGCCTGGCGTGTCCTCAAATGTCTGTGTGCACCACCATGGTCCCATCTGTCCCAGGAAAAAGTTGGATAAGATGGGATCTTGGTGCCCCTCCAGGTCTGGAATTCCGTATATACAGGGAGATCCGGAGCTTAGAGTTGCACAGACATGGTTTAATCTGAGCTCCACTATTTGTGGGCAAGCTTCCAATCTGTTTTGGAGTCTATAAGCAGAACATGGATGAGAAAAGTGCCCTAATATAGAGGATCATTTGGAAGATGAAATAGGATAGTGTAATCACAGTAGTCAGCCTATAGAAAGATCTTAATTTTATGTGTTTGTGTGTGGTAGGGGGAATGGACCCAAGGCCTTCACACTAGCTACCTCTCCAGTTGTTTTTTTTATGTTTTATTTTGAGACAATTTTGCTAAGTTCTTAAACTGCTGAGACTGGGCTTGAGCTTTCCATTCTCCTGCTTCTGCTTCTCAGAGTGCTGGGAGGACAGGTGTGCGCCACCATATCTGGCTTAAATATTGTAGCTCTACATATGATTTTTGCAGGATCCATTCTTATCTATTGATCACTGTTACTAAGACTGTCTTAAGAGCTGATAGTCTGAGGAAGACATTGGACGTGTCTAGAAAGATTTAGATTCTCATTTCTACCAATTCTCTTGCATTGCTGTTTCAGAAAATGCATGGGAAAACAGTTAAGTAGGCAAAACAAACAAAGAAGACTTGGATGCACCCCCTGCAGGCTGGCCAAAGCAGAGACCCTACACCTTGGCTGAGCAGACATTTGTCTTCTCCGGTCCTTTCAAACTCCCCCTCACTGGCAAATCACAGCAGCTACTCCAGAAACACATTTACAATCAACTGGCGTCGGAAAGCCAAAAGGAAGAGTCAATGCAATTAACCCAGGGCGAAATCCTGCTTCCACAAAACTCTCCCGCTCTATTCTTGGATTTATTGTACAAGGTTTTCACTGTAATGGCTCTTGTAAATTAATTGCAGACACAATTGTCTACGGGCATTCTCAGAATAAGTGGCAAGTAGTTAATTGCACCCCAAATTAGCCAATTCTGCCCATAATTAACCATTTGGAGACAATTAATTGCATGCATAATATTTGCACCTGCAACTAATTGGAGACCCTTATATTGTTCCTGGAAGAAATAAATAAATAGCAGCAACAACAACAAAAGAACCAGGGGCTACTCTTAAAACGTTGTCTTCGTAAACTAAGGTTTTAGAGAGTTAGCAAAGGATTGAGTTTAGGAGAAGCTGCACCGTGTTCCAGTTGCCTAAATGGAAATGCAACTTTTAAATGTCTTTTTTAACTGCCAAATAAAAATCATATTTTTTTCTGGTATGGTATACAACATGATATTTTGGTAGACAGCCCATATATATGGATATTGTACCAATGCTAAATTAAGCCAATTACAATGTGAATTTGTCTAGACTTGCTATTTTCTTGTGGTTGGAAAAATAATTTCAAATCATTTACAGCCAGCAAGGTTTGAAGGAAATTATTCTTTTGCCTGTTTTCTTTTTCATTCTAGTTATTAATGTGAGTTACTTGCACTTAAACTTCATTTCTTCAGCTACCTAATAAAAACAAGTAAGGATAGCCAAGGTTATCCAATACGACCATCCTGCATATTTAAATAATAGCGCTGTTATGGAAAGAAAGGTTAAGTCTTCTTCTATGTATTTTGCTCCCTGGGTATCTAAATGTGTTTGTCACAGTAAAAAAAATTATTCTTTTATACTATACCACATTAGAAGGAAAGCCACATGTGTACCATTACAGTGTATCAGCACAACTGCATCTCACTCTTAAGGTAATAAATTGTTATTCATGGTAATAAAAGTGAATATTAACAATAGCAATAACATTAGTTTCCGAGCACTTAACATAGATAATGTCACCTAAAATGGACCAGTGATGGGGGACATAGTGGGGAGGGAAGAGGACTGAGGGGTACATAGAAACTGTGCTTTCTGCTCAACTCTCAAAACCTTAGCTGCTCTATAAAGTTTTTGAATCTGAAAAAACATTACAGCAATTCAAAGAAGAGATTTGACTCTCATTGTGTAGGTGAGAAAATTGTTCATATGAGCTGCATGACTTTTTCCAGTGTTGCACAGTAGCACCTCCCAAGGATGGAGTTTAGACTTGGGTAAGTTAATCCATGCAATAAATACACTTTGTACAGTACCTGAGACATAAGTAGTGAACACTTTCTTAAGAATAGCCCAAGTACTGACATCTCTGTTAATTTCTAAGTTTACTCTCTTTTAACAATTGATCGAAGATGAGATAGTACAAGACTGTTAACAGTTAATAAGTATATCACGTATTACTATTTGTAACAAGTATATTAGAATGACACTAATGATACCTTTAAGATCTTCATTGTACACAATATAAAACAGAGTCAAAGTTTTATATATATATATATATATATATATATATGTTGTATATTTATAAAGTTATATATACAAAGAGAGAGAGAGACAGACAGAGAGACACAGAGAGACAGAGAGAGAGACAGAGAGGCAGAGATGGGGGTGGGGGATTCAAATAGTAAATTACAGAAGCCCAGAAGTAAACCTACATATGTATGGTCAACTAATCTTTGATAGAGGTGCAAAAAGTACACAACAAGGAAAAGACAACCTCTTCCACAAACCACACTGGGCAAAAATTGATATCCATACTGGAAAAGTAGAACATTGAACCCTTATCTTACCCTATACAAAAAAAGCATCTCAGGGGGCTGGGGATTTAGCTCAGCGGCAAAAGCGCCTGCCTGGCAAGCACAAGGTCATGAGTTCGGTTCCCGGTACCGGAGAAAAACCAAAAAAAAAAAAAAAAAAAAAAAGCATCTCCAATTAGGCTAACCCCTAATAATGAAAATTGAAACTATAATTGTAGAAAGGATCAGTGTCTAAAATATATAAGCAATTTTAAAAACCAGGACAATGAGCACAAATGAACTAATTTAAAAATAAGATCACCTGAATATTTTTTCCAAGGGAAATATACAAATGGTTAAGAAGTTAATAAAAAAAGTTTTCATCAGTAATCATCAGGGAAATACAAATCAAGACCATCCCTACTTGGGTGACTATCATAAAAATTCAGAAATGATAAGGCTTGGCAAGGAATATGAAGGAAATAGAAGAGCTTTGTGTGCTACTGGTGGGAAGGCCAATAGGTAGGGGTGTTATGGAAAACAGTGTGGAGGCTGAGAGAGAGAGAGGAGGGGAGGAGAGGAGGAATGGGAAGGGAAAAGAAAGGAAGGGAAGGGAAGAAAGGAAGGGAAGGGACGGGGACTTCTAGCTCATGATAGAATCCCATCTCTAGATATTTTATAGAAAGTAAAACAAAAATCATATCAGGAAGAAATATCTGCACTCCTTATACACTTTAACAATATTACAGTAGGCAATATATGGACGTGGCCTAATTGTCAATCCAATGATGATGGGTGAGGAAATTTTGATGTAAATCACAATCAGTGTGCCATATTTGTGCGAGTGCGTGTGTGTGTGCATGTGAGCATGCACGTAGCTGAACATTACTCAAAAGGAAATCCTGCTATTTGACACTACACAAATGAACCTAGAGGATAGTACACTATGTGTTAGTAGCCAATCAAAGACTACTGCATGATCTGACCTGTGTGTGGAGTCTGAAAATGTGAGTTAAGAGAAAAACAGTCAGGCCCTCGGAGCCGGCCGAGCAGGCTCCCCCAGCCCCCCGCGCCTTGCGCCCAGGCAGCGAGTTCTCCAGGAGCTGCAGGCTCCTGGGTCCGAGTGTGGGCCGGACTCATACCACCTCGATTCCCAGCCGAAAAGC
>NW_004955487.1:2495597-2500237 GCF_000276665.1 Chinchilla lanigera
AACTCTGTATTGTCTGTATTGTGCTTGTGATATGTTGTAAAATGTTGTATGTCTGTTAATGTTTCCCTCCTTTTATCCTTAAAATAAAAAAAAATTTAAAAAAAAAGAGAAAAACAGTAGAGTGATGGTTTTCTGGAGTAGAGAGTGGAGGTACTGAGATCTTGGCTAAAGGGTGTAAACTTCCAGGGGCCTAATGTGCAACATCATAACTATAGTTAATAATAATGCATTGTCTACTTGAAATTTGCTGAGAGAATCGATCTCAAGTATATCACTATGTTAGTGAGATTATCAGAATAATTTCACAGTATAAACTTATATCAAAACAGCCCTTTACATGCTTTAAGTACATAGATATGTTTTGTTTTTCACTTATTCTTCAATAAAGAAGAAAATGTTAAAAAGTTAAAAAATCAATCATTACCATTTTAGTTCTAATATCTATATAATTTGTTAATACATGATGCTGCCCCTTATAAAGTAGACAAATGAATACATTTATTTTTTAAAAACCAGCAGCACATGTGAATGCACTTATGTAAACTTGGATGTGTGTGTGGTTTCTGTTAAACCTCAATCAGGAAAGTAAGTATGGCCTGGATGCAACATATCTGCATCTCCAGGGACAGCACAAGCATGCTTTGTGGTTTACAAAGAGGACAGAGAGCTTGGCGTGGTGGCACATACCTGTAATCCCAGCACTCGGGAGGCTGAGCCAGGAGGATCATTGGGATTTGAGACCAGCCTGGGATACAAAGTCAACTGAAGGCCAGCCTGAACTGCATAGTAAGACTCTGCCTCAAAAAGACCAAAAAAAAAAAAAAAAATGCAAGAGGACAGAGAGGGGACCCAGTCTCTTCTGCCTGACAGAGCACACCTGCCAAATGCCAGTCCTGGAAAGAGGCACTTTCCATGATGACTCCAAAAGACCCAGAAGAATCACCAAGAAAGAGTCACGGAGAACAGAAATAGGAAATAAGAGACAGAGCTAAGACTGTAGTAAGAGATCAATACACGTGGTGACCAAGGATGAGGGTCTGGGGCTGGTGGTTCCAGTTTATAGAAGGGAAGGGGCCAACAGGTGACCTGGGCAGGGGCTACAGGCACTGATGCGCTAGTGGCAGCCCTGTGCACTCAATTTCACTCTGTAGGCATCTGGTCCCTGTCAGCAGGGACCTGTGGGCCTCTAGTAAACCCGGTGAAAGTGCTTTATTGTGTTGGGATGGATGACACTGCACTACAAGCTCAAATGCACTGTGATGGCTCATATCCAGAAAGTCGTCCAAAGTGCTATGTTCACAGATGTGGCTTTTGGAAGGTGACTGGATCATGCAGCACTACACCTCTCAGTAGATTCACCTGTGAATGAGTTCAGAGCTAACTGTACTATCGGGAGGCGGAATCTGGTTAGGGGTGGTCACTGGGAGATGACTGGGAAGACGGTATGACCTTGTCCCCTGACCCTCCCTTCTCTCTCTGCTTCCTGACCACTGTGAGGTGAGCAGCTCTCCTCCACCACACCCTTCCATCATGCTTACCTATCTGGAGCCAGCTTACCGTGGACTGAAGCTTCAGAACTGCAAGCCAAAATAATCCTCTGTTCCTTTACTTTGTGGGTGTTGGGTATTTTTCCCCAGCAATGAGAAAGCTAAGCACTACCCAACCAACACATACCAACTACAGATTTACCTCCACTCTGCAGAAGGGCTTGGGAGCACCCATTAAGTCCTGCACAAAGGATTGGCAGACTGAGACACAGGCGCTGAGTAGGGCTTCTGCATTCAACATCAACAGAGCCCCCCCTTCAGCCACAGGACTGACACCAAACTCCTGGTATTCTGCAAAAACAAAGAAATTAAAACTTATGGGGGAGTAAAAAAATACAAGTTTTATTGTGTGACAATGATAAACAGTAAAACATCAGAAAATTTATGGTTTTTTTTTAAATCCCCCTTTGAAATAAACCTAAAACATGGCCCTGTTGACTAAGTCACTGATAAAAATTTTGAATAGCACCAAACAAATGGTATGGGCTGGGGCACACTCTTGGGTAGCTTTATCATCCGGGGGCAAGGGCCCATTAATCATAGATGCAGGCGAGAATTTGCTACCAGAAGCAAATAGCTCTTCCCTGAGTTGTGTTCCCCCAGTTCCTGTGCAGAACGCACCCCTTGAGGAACCCAGGTGCCCCTCATAGGTATACAAGTCTATACCCAGGCACAGCGCAATAATTATATTAGCTCCTAACACTTTCCTAGTGTAACTGCTTCTATACTACATTAATCCCACTCATTCTTTTTTCCCTTTCAAGTCATCTTAATTAACCCTATCATATACAGTATTTTTTCCAGAAATGGTTAAATGTACAAGTCTTCATTTTACCTTTCTTGTTCTTTGCAACATTGGAGCAAAGCTGATATTGAATCTAGTATTTCCCTTAACTGCCTGGTTTGTAATAGTGGATTCTGGTCCAAACTGCAAGCCTTTTGAAGTCTCACAGGATGGACAGTTTGGGGCACTGTGGGTGGACAGTCATTCCTTTGGGTAAGAGTGGACCACTTTGCCCTGTGGAATGACACTTTTCCTACTAGAAGGGCTGTGCTCTTGAATAATTTCTACCTACCTCTGTCTTATTCCAGTTAGGAAGCCCATCTGTACAGATCTGGGCTGTAACTATAGTTACGTGTTCTGTGTTGATTATCCCCACTTCAGAAGGTTTGACAGATGTTTGAGGGTGACCGTGTTGGTCAATCCCCTCCTCAACAGCGATTCTTTTGGACTCATGTGATTATCTACGTTTATTACTGTCTCTCTCCTCCCCTAGATAAACCATCAGTAGGAGATTGCTCTGCACGGTGTAATTAATAATCACCTGCCCACCTCAGCATCCTCTTTGCTGTCTGACGCCTTTCCCTTATCACCCTCCAAAATGTGATTTTCAAGGCTTCTCAATAAAATTAGCAAGCTTGTTCCTGTCTCCCCATCAGCCCCCAGTCAGAGGCTCCAGGCACAAGGACAGGGAGTGGAGGAGCAAGAGAGAAGAGGACTAAGAGGCCAAGAACAATGACTCCATGATTATCTGGCTTCAGGCTCCTAACACCCTGCTTTCTACAGAGCTCCCAGCCACCCTGTCTTCGCATCCCCGGGTTCGCTGTCCACAGAAACCTCCTGCATTGCCAGCCCTGCCGGCCCATCCCTCCTCCTCTGCCTCCTCAGCAGCACATCTCACACACCACGTGAGCAGGAGCTCTCAGAGGCATAATTTATACAGCCATGCATCCACAGGCCAACCCCACTCCTTTCAGAGTCATACAAAGGCAATGAAAAGAATCACTCCTAGAATATAGGGCACACATCAGATGGTGTCGGCCCCAGTGGTATTGTGGAACATGTGCCTTAATAATGTGAAATCTCTGCAGCCTCCAAAAACACCAGCACCTCAGACAGCTGTGTCTCTCGGAGCACAAGGCATGCTGTTTGCGAGTTGCTCACCTTGCCTGCTCTTCAAACATGCCCTACTACCACCTGCTAAGCAGAGCTGGGTGTAAAGCGCTGTCCTATTGTGTCAGGAGATGGGACGATCTTCCAATGCTTCTTGTCCCCACAGCCCAACTGATCAAAGCAGTTGGAAGCCAAGAGGTGGGGAGGAGGCCAGGGGAGAAATTACAGATCTGTTTCTCATTGATTTAGTGATGCTCTGCAGCCCGCTATGCGCACATTTTACAAAACAGTTATTTCAAAACTCACATGTCCATTAGTCAACGACAAGCAAATCTCATACCCAGAGGCACTCCCTGTCCCGGGGTGGGGCTGGAATCATTTTTCAGCGTTTGCGCTCTCAGGCGTAACCTCCCCTGCATCTCCCCATTAAGGCTGGGCTTGGAGTGAGTCACTCGCTGGAAACATATTTAATCAAAATTACTCTCTTCCTTGACTTGGGCTCCTGATGGACAGGGCTGAGAGATGAAATATTAATGAAAATGGAAGAGACAAAGAAGGAAGTCTACTGAGTGGGTTGCATATTTTGTTCCAGGACCATCTCTGGGAAGGTTGAAGGACAAATTGATATGAATGGGCTTTTGGAATCCTCCATTTGAATTGTAAAATAATAAAAGAAAATCGAATTTGGTCTAAGAGAAGAGCAGGGTTTGAAGCCACAGGAAGGGTATTTTCAGACCCGAGTTCAGATAAATTATAACTAGTGCAGATAAGTTTATTAAACCACCTAGGCTCAGATGAATTATAATTAGTACATCATACAAATCCATTAAGCTACCCAGGGTAAAAACACAACGAGATATTTAGAAAACCCTCTACATTGTATCCACGCTTTGTAGAGGGAAAGATGCAAGTAAATTGTTGATAACTAACTGTATGTGGTATAAAAGAAAATTCTACCTATAAGACTTAATATCTATCTAGCCTACTTGGTAGCTGCAGTAGCCATATGAAGGCATGCTATAGATTTCAACTCATAAATATTACAGACTAGGAGCTGCAGCGCTCCTGGGTCCGAGTGTGGGCCGGACTCATACTACCGCGATTCCCAGCCGAAAAGCGCCCAAAGAGCCAGGTAGGCCGCACCCAATCCCGGAGGCCAGGACGCGAGAACAAAGACCCCGGTGACACTGCAGACTGAG